>NW_015506098.1:176997-214233 GCF_001515645.1 Sinocyclocheilus grahami | reverse complement strand
AAATAGGTTTATTGGGTCACAGAGAGTACTGGGGTAGGGTTCAGAGGATGTGATGGTGAGGGAATTGTTCGAAGGATATGATGAGCGGGGTAATCCGGGTCTTTGGCTGTACAGGAGCTAGAATGCAGGCAGGAGGAGCACACACCTCAGCGATCAGGGAACTAGGAGGAACAGGAGACACTTGGAGACGAGGAGACACTAGGAGGAACACAGGAGATAAGTAATGCAGGAAGTATTCAAATGGAAGTAGTAGCAAAGTCATTGAGTCCTCTACGTGTATACGAGACCGGACAGTGAGGGTGTCTGAGGTGTGCTTTTATGCAGGCTGGTAATGAGGTGCTTGATTGGTGACAGGTGCAGGTGCTCAGAACTCAGGTGAGAGGGATCGTTGTGATTGGGTGGTGGTGGTGGAGCCTGGCCGATCTGTTACAGTACCCGAAAACCCTGATGTCGTGGTGGTCTACCTCTGCCGGCTGATCAGGATGGGCAGCATGGAACTCAGACATTAAGGCGGTGTCCAGTATATCGGTCCTAGGTATCCATGAGCATTCCTCGGGTCCATATCCTTCCCAGTCCGCTAGGTATTCCAGCTGACCACCACGGCACCGGGACCGCAGAATTTCCTTCACCTTGTAGATGGATCCTTCATCCAGGATCAAGGGAAGAGGGGGTTCCTCCGTCTGGCCAGGCTCTGTGGGGAGGCGCTAGTGAAGGCTTTCTTGAGGGAGGAGAAAGCTTCTAAGGCGCGGGAGTCCAGGACAGAGACTTGGGTTTCCCACGGAGTAAGTTGGTGATCTTGCTATAGCTTAGAATGAAGCGACGGTAAAAAGTTGGCAAATTCAAGGAATCGTTGGAGCTCCTTAATTGTGGTGGGTTCTGGCCAGGAGGTTATAGCTTCCACCTTCCCCTCGTCCATCTGGATACCGGTACGATCAGTGTTATACCCCAGGAACTGCACCGTGGGTTGGTGGAAGGTGCACGTTTCAGCCTTGAGGAATAGGTGGTGCTCTCTCAGCAATGAGGACTTCCGCAATGTGCTGGTGATGTTCGGCCTGGCTCCGGGAGTAGATGAGGATGTCATCTATGTAGACAATAACGAATCGATGGAGAAACTTCCGGAGCACCTCATGCATAAAATCCTGGAATATGGAGGGGGCGTTAGCAAGTCCATAGGGCATGACCAGATACTCGTAGTGGCCAGTAGGGGTCACAAAGGCAGTCTTCCATTCATCCCCCTCACGTATCCGGATGAGGTTGTAGGCACTGCGGAGGTCCAACTTGGTGAAAATGATCGCACCTGAGATTTTCTAGGGCGTTATGGACGAGGGGAAGAGGATATCGGAATTTGATGGTGATATTGTTTAATGCTCGGTAATCTATACAGGGCCTCAAGCCTCCGTCCTTCTTGGCCACAAAGAAGAAACTTGATGCAGCAGGGGAGTTAGATGGATGGATGTAACCTTCACCCAGCGTGAATAGATTTTTCCCCGAGGCACTGCCTCACCCGGAATGAGATCTATGGCACAGTCCCATGGCCGATGTGGTGGTAAACACGTTGTGGAAGGGGGCATAGCAGGCTGGAATATCTATGGATTGCTTCTCTAGGGGACTTTCAACGGAGGTTGATTTCACGGGAAGGACCCCGTCTGTCCTTCCAAACACCTTGCGAAAATGCACCATGAAGTTCAGCAGATTGTGAATAACGGGGCTGGCCTGAGTCCAGATCGTTTCCTCCCATCGCAATGCAGGTCCTGTTAGCAGGGAGATAATAAAGGCAATTTTAGAAGTGTCAGTGGGATATGAGTGCAGTTGCATTTCAAAAGTGAGGTTACACTGGAGGAGAAATGCGTTGCAATCCTCCGCCGAACCAGAGTAGGGCACCGGTCGGGCCATGGGACTGGTGCTGATGTTAGGCGAAGAAGTGCTGGTTGGGATGGATGAGGTGATGGGTGGTGATGGCGGCGATGCCGGTGGATTGCGTAGCACTCATCGTAGGGAGTCTACGAGCTCCTGGAATGGATCGGGGCTACTCATCTGTGCCGTCGGTGTTGGTCCGGTCTTCTGTAACGGAAGAGGTCTGACGCAACAGGTTAGCATATATAAAATAGGTTTATTGAGTCACAGAGAGTACTGGGGTAGGGTTCAGAGGATGTGATGGTGAGGGAATAGTTCGAAGGATATGATGAGCGGGGTAACCCGGGTCTTTGGCTTTACAGGAGCTGGAATGCAGGCAGGAGGAGCACACACCTCAGCGATCCGGGAACTAGGAGGAACAGGAGACACTTGGAAACGAGGAGACACTAGGAGGAACACAGGAGGTAAGTAATGCAGGAAGTATTCAAATGGAATTAGTAGCAAAGTCAATGAGTCCCCTACGTGTATACGAGACCGGACAGTGAGGGTGTCTGAGGTGTGTGCTTTTATGCAGGCTGGTGATGAGGTGCTTGATTGGTGACAGGTGTAGGTGCTCAGAACTCAGGTGAGAGGAATTGTTGTGACTGGGTGGTGGTGGAGCCTGGCCGATCTGTTACAACCATATAGTCTTGTTCATATTTTCCTCATTTACTTTTTTAATGTATATTCTCTTAATTTTCATGCACACCAACAACCCCTCTGCTTGAATAATTGTGCTGTGTTTTTGCAGACACTACTGCAGAATGTGTGCTACTGTCTCCCTAGTGCTCTGTTAGGCCTGTTTGGATGTTGATAAGACTTCCTGTCTTGTGTATTAATATTACTGTGGGAGATTACATTAACAGACTTATTTTATGATGTAAGGTGGGATTTGTAGGGTGCCATCTGGCCATTCACATACACTCTAAGCCCCTTCCCCTATCATCTAATCATGACATGATCAAGGGGCTGGAATATTAAAGAAAATCTCCCTTCATATGAGAGTCAAATACTACCAAACCATATGCAAGCAAAATATAGTATGATAGTATGACTCTTTTCTTAATAGTAAAGTACAGATAACAGAAGTTAACAAAACTTTTCTTCCACGGTCTTCCACCATTAAGGCCAATGTTGCTGTTCCCCTATACTTTTTACTTTTCATACTGATGACTGTCACACAAAATCTAAAAAATATATATTATATTATGTTTTAATATCTTTTATTACCTCTGGCAGTCCTGAGATGCACTAACACTGTGTGCAGTAAAGTGAATGATGTGGTAAAATGCTCTTAAGATGAATGAAAATAAAACAGTAGAGAATGCATTTGGTTCACCATTGAATATTGATAAAGATTCCAGCAGGTTGCAGGTTGTTTCATATAAATACTTGGGTGTAATTATAGATCATTTGTTATCTTGAAAAAATCATATTGGAAATGTTTGTTAGAGGACAAAGCAAAATGTATTTGTGTCTTAAGTCTTTTGGAGCAAGTAGCAAATTACGTTCTTTTATAAAAAAAATTATGATTATGAGTGTTCTGCAATGCAAAAGTGTTTTCCACCACCCTAAGGTCGAAGTTATTTAATTAAATAAGAATGTCTTCAAAGATAATTAAGTCTGGCAAACAGTATTATTACTAATCATATCCAGCATAACACAGTGTGAATATACAGTCATGTGAAAAGTTAGGACACTCCACTGAATTCCTTGGTTTTCTTAGTAAAAGGGCATAGTAAAAAAATCATCTGGTCTTTGGCAGGTCTTAAAATTTGGAAAATAAATCCTCAGATGAACAACATCACATGACATATTGCTCCATGTCATTATTTATTTAACAAAAATAAAGCCAAGATGGAAAATCCATGTGTGACAAACTTAGGACACCCTATGATTCAGTTGCCTGTAGATCCACTTTTAGCGGCAATAACGTGAAGTAATCATTTTCTGTATGACTTTATCAGTCTCTCACATCGTTCTTGAGGAATTTTGTCCCACTCTTCTTTACAACATTGCTCCAGTTTATTGAGGCTTGTGGGTATTTGTTTATGCTCAGTTCTCACCAAAGCATTTCAGTCAGGATGAGCTCTGGACTTTGACAGGGCTATTGCAACACCTTGATTATTTTCCGCTATTCTGTTGTAGATTTGCTGGTGTGCTTGGGATCATTGTACTGTTGCATGACCCTGTTTTGGCCAAGTGTTAGCTGTCAGATCACATGGCATCACATTTGACTCTAGAATACTTTGGTATACAGAGGAGTTCATGGTCGACTCAATGACTGTGAGGTGGCCAGGTCCTGTGGCTACAAAACAAGCCCAAAATCATCAGCCCCCCATCAGCATGTGTGACTTTTGCTATGAGGAGTTTGTGCTGATATGCTCTTAAGGATTTCACCAATCGTGATGCTGTGAATTATGGGCAAACATCTCCACTTTGGTCTTGTATGTTCAAAGGACATTGTTCTAGAAGTCTTATGGTTTGTTTAGATGCAACTTTGCAATCCTAAAATGTGCTGCCATGTTTTTCTTTTTTTAGATAGAAGAGGCTTTCTTTTGGCAAGCCTTCCAAACATGCCATACTTGTCCCATATTTTTCTAATTGTACTGTCATGAACATTATCATTGAACATGTTAACTGAGGCCTGTAGAGTCTGCGGTGAAGTTCTTGGCTTTTCTGCTATTTCTCTGAGCATTACATGGTCTGATCTTGGGGTGAATTTGCTGGGATATCCACTCCTGGGAGGATTGGGGTCTGTTTGAATGTCTTCCACTTGTGAATTATCTTCATCACTGTGGAATGATGGACTTCAATTTGTTTGTAAATGGCAGTATTACTGTTCCCAGATTGATGGCAGCAACAAGATCTTTCTAAGATCATTGCTGATGTCTTTCCTTCTTGGCATTGTGTTAACACACACCTGAAGGCTCCAGACCAGCAAACTGCCAAAACCTCTGCTTTTATAGAGGTGCTTACACTTGCTGATGATCAGTTAATCAAAGGAATTTGATTAGCAGTGCCTGACTGCTACTTACCCTCTTAATTCCTATGTTAACAGTAAGGGTGTTCTAACGTTGTCACACATGGCTTTTCCATTTTGGCATTATTTTTGGTAAATAAATAATTACACAGTGCAATATGTCTTGTGTTGTTGTTCATCAGAGGGTTTCGTTTTCAAAATTTAAGACCTGCCAAGACCAGATTTTTTTTTTTACTCTGCCGTGACACAGAAAACCATGGAATTCATTAGGGTGTCCTAACTTTTTTACATGACTGTCCATTGTTACCGTCAAATCGGAGATACTGTGATGTAAGAAAAATGTCTGAAAATAAAGTGTTTATCTATCTAGCAATCTAAACAAACATAAAATCTCTTATTTTATTCAGAAAATGTATACATTAAATTGTATTCATATTTAGAATATGTTTACATGTCTGCTTACATTTGTGTTGTTTTATGTTTGTTTTGTTTTATGTGATTTTTATATGTTTTATATCCATCGGATAAACAAAATTTGAACTGAATTAAGATGGATGATGGCACTATTGTTTCTGTAGGGCTGCTTTACAGCTGAATCGCATCTTGCAACATCACCACTGGTCTTGAACTGAACTGAATCAACACTGAACTCACTCGAGATGAATAACAACACTACTGCCTTTTGTAGAATTGCTGATTGATTAACTTGAAAGTTTTACTGAAACTGACTTGAGCTAAACAATGAAACTATTGTTTTTTTTAGAGCTGCTAAATCGGAACTGTCTCCATACCTGAGTTTCCATTATGGATTCTGTTACTTCCTGTTCATTTCTGTGAAGCTGCTTTGACACAAAATGTATTGTGCAAAACATGATAAAAATAAAGGTGACCTGGTTTGACTTGAAACACCCTGGATGGATGGCAAGCTCATAACAGTGTTTTATATTATACATTCTGGCTGGAGTTTGCATGTTCTCCCCGTGTTGGCATGGGTTTCCTCCAGAAGCTCTTGATTTCTCCTACAATCCAAAGACATGCAGGATAGGTGAACTGGAGGCAAGAAATTTCCAGAGAGTGTGAATGTGCATTCATCCATGTTTCCCTGGATTATGTGCTGAGAAACAGGAATAGGCTCCAGCATCCCTGCGACATAGTACAAGAAGTTTGGAGGTTTTTTTATTTCTTACAAGTTTTATTTATCCCTTCATGGTCCCCGGCAGGACTTTTAAGGATCCCCAGATGAATGCTCTGGCATTAAATGATGATGTTTCAAAATTAATCCATTTAAATGTGCATGTAGAATCACTAAATTTGACTTCTCAGGGAATCACAACATAATCATCATTGGAAACGTCAAGTGTTGGCATTACGACTAACATTTCTCATGGGGAGAGTACCTTTGATGTACTGAGATGCAGCACAAATGAAAGATAAGCTGTTACTCTGGATCGATCATGTCCTGGCATTCTGACAGCCCATTGAAATTATGCCAGAGAATTATCTGTTTACAGGCTGGGATTTGTTTAATAGGCCATCATCACATTAAGAGAATAAAATCAAATTACATGCCATGCTGCTGAACGATTATCATAATACTGAAAAGATTGATTATAATAAAATGAGCAATACTGCTAATAATGACTTCAATGCAGCAACATAACAGAATCACATTATCATTATTGGTGACAAAGCAAAAACAACTAAGCAAATGATTTCATATATGCAGCACTAACTGCCCAGAGAAAATCCTACACCATTTTAGTTTTATTTCTCTTGTTGTTGACAGAATTTCGTGTCATTACGCTTACCAAATCTGCTGCCAAAATCCTGATTTATGCCAAGATTAATTGTGAGCATTTTGTCCAGAGATGACAGCAAAAACAGCTGCTATAATCACTGTTCGGTATGAGAGAGCCAGACGGGATGGACATGTGCTGGGAAGTGCCAATGTCATATTGCTTACAGATCCACATTCTGTCACAGAGAATATGCCTAAATGTCTCAAATGGTAATACATGTTGATTACATTGACACAGTTCATTAACATGAAACTAAAACAACACAATTTAAACAAATGAAAATATGAAAAGTTCCACAAAAATGCCAGACTCCCAAGAACCTGTACACAAAGCATGCACGTCTGTCACCAAGATTGATACGCTGGCCTAAAGGCAAAATCTAAATAAATACTCATAGCGAATCAATAATGTTCATAAGATACAATGCAAACCTGACTGCTCTTGTATACTGTGGCAAGGAGGAGGTAGCCTCTTCAAGACCAGAGAGGATCATTCATAAAACATGACCATCTAAAAATAAAATCCTCTTTTTTATCATGACTACATTCCAATCTGGGCCACTGCTTTGGTTGTGTGTGTCGATATATGTCAGATTTGATACATCTGAACCATATCAGAGGCTGATTCATTGAGTGTTTGTGGTGTCAGACAACCTTAATTGTGCGTTCTGGGATAGAAAAACATTAATACGTGAGAATATTAATACATTAACTTGGTTTAGGTTATTTCACTGTTGATTTTTTATGCATGCAGCATTTAGCAACAAATGCACAAATAAATGTGCAATTTTTGTATTATAAAATATAGTAAATTATATATACACACACACACACACCCACCCATAGGGTTGAACATTAAACTCCTGGATTAACACCGAGAACTTTGTGCAGCCGCATCTCAAGATCAGGTTCTGGGTGGCTTTACATAATGCCCCCTCAGTTGAGCTTCCACGTGAACAGCCACTACAACTTCTTGGTGGCGGATTGGTAAGTCAAAGCAGGTGTAGTCATACTCGTGAATGTTTCATTTGGATTGAAAAGCAAAGCAATGTTAAATCATAACATGTCCCGCATTAACTTGTCAGAAGAATCAGAATCAGAATGAGTTTTTATTGCCAGGTATGTAAGAGCCCATTTCCTCATATGGACCCTTGTTTATACCACTTGCCTGCTTGAGTTAGTGAGTCTCCTTTAAGATAGTGTCAAGTCTCACCTTCCCAACCCTGAGCTGAAAGGTAGCTCGGTCCATGATTGGGCGGTCAAGGGTAGGGTCTATAATCACGTGACATTCTTCCAACCCTGGGACGCCATTTTGGAGGAAAGTTTGGAATTTCTGACACATAGGAAGGAAAAAAAAGAGGAGGAGATAACGAAAGAAGTTTGACGTTTAGGAAAACAATCCTCATTGCACCGAAGGCAAAGAAGAATGTAGCAAACTGTGGACGTGAGGATTTGAATCGCTTGTGTTCACACTGAGCCCTTGCAAGCGCACGGCAGGGAGGTGTATATTTGCAGTTTGGGGAGTTTTTGGAAGCCCTCCTGCAACTGGCGGCGACATATGTTCAGTTTCCCCCCCGCAGACGCGGAGCAGATTGGCGGTGGAGGCTGAGTCGTAGCGTCTGTGTGTCTTTTGAATGGAAGCGCAGGGCTGTCAGTAGAGTAAAGCTCAATTCTGTGGTGTCGTGCGACTGTCAGGTCGAAGAAGTGCAGCTCTCGCTCTACTCTAAAACCCAACGGCTCATTTTCATATCAGCCTGAACCATCCCCATGTTTACCGGATAAACATTTGAGTTTCATGCCAACTGCGTCTGACTTGCTCCTCTTAGACACTCTGGACGGACTCGTGTTGGGTGAGGAGCGTTTTAATATCGCGTGTAGCCTATTGTTAATTTCGGTCGCGAGCTCTGCTGGATTTGTTATCGTGCAAGAGCCCAAGCGAAACATGCCAGTAAGGAAAAAAGGTGAGATAAACGTGAGAAAACTCTCATTAAAACGCGGATATACTTTTATACAGTCTGGCATTGTAGTTGGTAACTCACTACTCACTCACGGCTTATCTGAACAATTTCACACTGTAAAAATGTAAGATATTGTCGTTTATCGAGCTTTATCTCAAGGTAACTGAATATAAACTCGACTTTTTTTTTTTGGGAAATGAGGACTGTCATTTTTGTTTCGTCCAGTCTACACTACATAGGTTTTAAAACTTACAGTAAAGTCATTTATGCCTTATTTAAGCTTTATTTACGCATGACGTAGAAACGAGTTTGAGATATTTCGCGTTATGCTGTCTGCTGCAGTATTGTGTTATTATGTAATTCATAAACTTTCCGTCTGCCCTGTATAGATGCACAGAGGGCTCTTTTACTGCTGGAGGAATACCGGTCAAAACTCAGTAACACTGAAGACAGACAGCTGAGAATCTCCATCCAGAGAGTCATTGACATCTTCCAGAGTAACCTCTTCCAAGCGCTTATAGGTACTACAATGTGTCATTCAGCACTGGCCTAGTAATAATGAAAGTACTGTGTCATGCTGTGAGAGCTACTATTTATCGCCATGAGTTGCTTGAAATCTATCTATCTATCTATCTATCTATCTATCTATCTATCTATCTATCTAATGTTACTTTAAATTTCGTTTTTACATATAGGGTGACACAAGACAAGTGACTAAACTTGTTGTGAGCACTGTAGGAAATAATCAGTATCAGTTTTTCATTCATGGGGTGTCTGAGGAGGTTGTGACATTTTCCCTCCAAATGTTTGGTGGGTGCTTGTTGTTGCACAGTGGTGTTGAGTAGTTAAAAGCCAATCGGGTATGTGTTACTCAAGCTATACTGACATTTAGTTACCATTGCCTCCACTTTCAGAGGGGCGAGAACTTACCGACATCTAGGTGACCATGATACTAAAGCATTTAACTTTGTTTCTTGACTTTAACAGCTTTCCTGTCTATTCATATATTGTCTAAACAGTACCTGAAGCACTGCTGTCAATGGTAAATTTGGAATAAATACTTTGAAGCTGTGTTCATATTTATGTTAAGTATAAACAATCATCTAAAATATGATTTTAGGATGTTCTTGTATAATTAAATCTTATCTGAATTGTTTGATTGAGGAGCTGCAATATAGTGTTTCTTAATTCTCTTAGGCCAGCCATTGCAAACTAGGCGAGAAAGGCAACCACGAGGAATGCTGAACAGCCTGTTTGAGTTTCTCAGGGGTTTGACTGGCCATGTGCCAGTGACTCTCTGTGTTTGACACTCAAGGTGTGGAGGCTTCCTTTAATAACATCATCCTCTGCTTCCTATTCTTTAGAAAAAAAAACATGGAAGCTTTTGCTTTAGTGGCTGAAAGTGAAGAGTATTAGTTAAGGTATGCTTTGTTACATGTTTTAGATTTGTCTACTGAAATGGTCACATGTTTTAGGACAAAGTCTGGTATGCTTCCTCTTTGTGAATGATTTCACTTATGTGTCTTGCATTCAGTTTGAAAAGCCAGTTTGTAATGTACTCGTTTTGTAAAAAGCAGAAAAACTTAGTAATAGATGAGGGAATGTAACAGATATTTTAATTGCATATCACAAGACGACAAGCTGTAAATATTTGCTTCCATTGTCCAGGCCAAAGTGCTACGCAGTATTGTGTGTCTCAGCACTGTTCTCAGAAAACCATCTTACCCTGAGCTGCCATGATGAATGTTTGTGCTCAGCATTGCTAAGTTCATACACCATACATGTGCAATCACTCTCATGCATAGCGTCATTCACGTTCACACAGTCGCGTGCAGAAATCCCTCTTCTCATATATGTCCCACATGCACGTGTTCTTAAGAGCGCCGCTAATGAAAAATGCATTGGAGTGACCGTTTCCAATTTGACTTTTCTTCAGATATGTATTCTAAAGGACAAACAAAATGTAATCCGTCTGTTGACATGATTACCCTAGTCCTAATCTGTAGGCTGATGATTTATGATGGTTTCTCTGAGAGAGAGCATCGCTGCTGACTCGGTGCATGTATCTCAACGATTAAAGCCTTAAGATCCCTCCCTGCAGAGAAGAAGAGTTAACCAGAGCAGGGCAGGTCTCCTCCTGCATGCAAAATGTGGGTCACAAGATAGACCAGGTTTACCCTTGACAGAACCTACCTGCCTCGTGAGTTCCTAGGTAATTGTTTTGAAAATGAGACTAAAGATGAAATGACATTATCTAAAGTAGATAATGGCCAGGTTTTATTCACACACGGAAGAACCTTTTTTAAAAAGCTCTTAGTGCTTCATAAAGAGCTGGAGTGGTGAATTTGATATCACGCAGGCAGGCAGGCAGGCAGGCAGGCCAATATCTTTTCCTAATCTTTATTCAGAGGTCCTGTCTGAAACAGAATATGTAATGGATTAAAATCACTTCCTCAAGTAGATAGAAAGCATCTCCTAAAGCACATTGTAATCATTTTGGCGAGCATCAAACCAGCTAAAAAAAACATCAACTGAGCTATATTATAGTTTTTAATTATTTCCTCATGTGCTGATTGTGGTGCTGTAAATGATTGTAATTTCCGAAGTTGATCATCACAATAATTGTATTAATTATCTACAGAAAGCATTAGCATTCCAAAGTCTCTAAATGAGCCATCAGATAATGAAGACATGTGTCTGAGTTAAAGAGATTCGGCAGGCTTGGTGAAGTGCGGAAATTCTATCCTGTGGCTGCAGAGGTCTGTTAATCGGACGTCAATACAGCACACTGTTTAAGGGCTGCCTTACCACAGATCTCATTCCGCAGAGACAAAAGTGAACATGAGACTCAGAGAAACCTGGGAATCGGCTGATAGTTACACCTCTGTTTTGACTGGCTCAACAGAGAGGGTTCGTCTCCGATAAACTGTAACAGTCGTCTCCGCTATGGAATAGGGCTGGGCGATATGGGCAAAAATTCTTATCTCTGTATTTAAAAAAAAAAAACATTTATATCACGGTATTTTTCAAAATTATACTGGTTTCACGGTACATGATGGTATTTTTTTCCATGCATGACCGGGTGTTAACCATATTTTCTACTGATTGAGAGAGGAAATACTGCAGTATATTGACTTAGAATGCCCTATTTTACTGTCATGATGAGTGAATATTGTCAAAAAATACCACACTAAATAGTGACTAAACACAACCCCTTTTAATACATGTTAACCAGGAGTCACTCTCATTTATAATCGCGGCATCGTCTGATAAAATCAACATGCATCTACACTAAAGATACGGTTGTTTTGGCTATATTACTACTTTTTCTCATGCAGCGCAATGCCTGCGTCTGAGTAACAAACTAAAAAAAACAACAAAGAAAAAAGTGCATGTGCTATTAACAGACAAACTACGTTCATATTTATAATTCCAAACAATCAGTAAGCGACAGGTGCTAGGAAACGCTGTTTTGTACTCATTTATTGACGAGTCGGCTGCGGTGCAGCCAACTGAATGCGCTGCTTCTCTGCCGCTCACTGCACAAAACAGACGCCGAGAGAGGTGACACTTCTCCTGGAAAGTCAGACCTCACGTTCATGGGACAGCACTGGTGAAATCTTACAACTGAACCATAGCTAAGGTTTATCCAAAAAAGTCGCTAGGTTTGTCAGTATGAATATTCTATGGAAAAAAGCCGCTAAAAGGGTCTGAAAGTTGCTAAATCTAGTGCTAAAGTCGCGCTTGTGTGTGTGTGAGACGCGGGAGCTGATGGCAGGGGCGGTGGATATTTGTGGCAGTCAATGTGGATATTGTGGATGAGTTCTTCTTTGTCATCACGTTCTATTAGTTCTACAGCTTCAGTTTCGGAACTTTCACGCTTAGTAACACATACAGCTGTTCCCTCACCACAGTGAAAAGGGACCCCTTTCAAACAGTGTCGCGTTCCGAACGTTGTTTAAGCGACATATTGTGGTATTTAAAAAATTCATATCATAACAAAAATAAACACCGGTTGAACCGGTATACCGCCCAGCACTAAATGTAACCATGTAAGCCTTTATATTTTGTGCAAAAAAGGGTTAAAATCACATTTCATTCTAACATTGCAATCTAAAAACAAAAATAAGGCTTTTAAAGCAGAAGTTAAATTCACTAAACTAAAAATGAAAATAAATAACAAAAGCACAGAGTTGTTAGGCTATTTTGATTACCCCTTTACAGTCAGTGCTATCATAAAAACAGACTTACTTGCAGGTTTAAAATTCTACATGTCACATTTATTGTCCAACTACAAATATTTCAGCGAAATGTATATTTTAGTCAGAATTATTGCTCTCCTATTTAACTGAGCTCTGTCTGTTTGGCGTGCATGCGTGCGGCGGCGCTCGTTCACTGAAGTCTGAAGTTTAGCTGAGAATCCCAAAGCAGAAGGCTCCTGCACTTCTGACAGAAAATTTGAAATATTTCCATGACTTTAACATTTACAGATGGAGAATATACCTGTGAAATGTAAGTTATGCATTCAGGAAGACATCACATGCCAAACACATTAAACAGCGCGAGTAGCCTAGTGTCTCTGTCAGCAGCACATGCAGCCTTTCTGTCAGAGCATATGACGGGCCAAGCTGCTTAAACTAATATGCGAAACTAAACTATGTCTTACCATGTCTTGTTTTTAAATGCCTTAATGTGAAGTTTGTTGACTTGTGCCGGTATTCGGTACTGCGATATATCACGGTAATGAATATGCACGATATTGTTATCGTGGGCTCTTCTAAATACCGTGAATAATTATATATAACAAATTATTCAGAATTTTGAATGCATTTTAAGAATACTTTTTCCATCAACTGGTCAAAATGCACAACACAGCTATATGCTGCGTGAAAGACGCCTGCGCACTCTGATGTAAATAAGCGTGGATGAGAAGCACATGGCGGAACATGTGAGAGACGCTCTGGATGAGTGGGCTCTTCTAAATACCGTGAATAATTATATATAACAAATTATTCAGAATTTTGAATGCATTTTAAGAATACTTTTTCCATCAACTGGTCAAAATGCACAACACAGCTATATGCTGCGTGAAAGACGCCTGCACACTCTGATGTAAATAAGCGTGGATGAGAAGCACATTGCGGAACATGTGAGAGACGCTCTGGATGAAAGCGCACTGTCAGTCTCTGACAGCAGATGGCGCTGAACTGCAGAAATAATAATAATAATAATTCATTTAAATGCAGCCATTACCCCGGAAACCCTGTAAATAAAGCAGCTGCACTACTTTCTGTTTCTGAATCGTGTTTAAATGATCTAAACAGCCATTCAGATTTGTGTATTTGCTATGATGTTTATCACAGCGCCAAATAGTTAAATATTTAGACTTAATAGGCTATTTATTTTCAAACTTTTTTTACATTTTAATCTGGACTACAACATGCCCTAGATATTGTTTGAAAGTGTTTTGATTCTTTATTGTTCGGTCACACTTTACATTAGGGCTTCATTAGTTAACATTAGTTAATTCATTAGTTAACATAAACTGCCAATGAAAAATTCTTCTGAACATTCATTAATCTTAGGTATTCCAATATTTAATAACACGTTGTTAAAATCGAAAGTTGCAACTGTGTTATTTAATGAGCTAACATGAACTAAGACTTGTAGTTTTTAAACAAAGATTAATAACTTCTGTAGCAAATGTAGCTATTGTGAATGTTAATGCATTAACTAAGGTTAACTAATGAGGTCTTATTGTAAAGTGATACCTATTGGTCTTTATAGTTCTTTTGCACTTTAATCTGTGTAAAACTTTTAACTCTATACATTTTTCTGTATTGCTTTATTGCGTTTAAATGTTCAGTTATTTTTTTTATAAGAATAGTTATTAAACCTGTTATACTGTATTATGAGAGCACTTTTTTAAAACTAAGTTCCAATATCGTGATAATACCGTATACCGTGATAAAAGCATTAGCAATTAATCGCAACATGAAAATTTGATACCGGCATATCCCTAGAAGCTTGTTACATGTTTAGAACAAATTGGATCATGCAGCTTCTCCACAGCAGCTCAGTCTGTGTCCTCCGCTATATAGTCCTAATAGTTGTAAATTCTAATCTATATCAGATTTATTTGTGATTGTTCCATTGATCATTGTGGACCTTTATTATATTCAGTCTTGTTAAACTTTAGTTGTGAAAGATCATAAATAGTTCTAATCTGTGGGGAAGTCATGGCCTAATGGTTAGAGAGTTGGACTCGTAACCCAAAGGTTGCAGGTTTGAGGCTCGTACCGGCAGGGATTGTAAGTGGGGGGGTGAATGTACAGTGCTCTCTCCCATCTTCAATACCACGGCTGAGGTGCCCTTGAGTAAGGCACCGAACCCCCAACTGCTCCCTGGGAGCCGCAGCATAAATGGCTTCCCACTGCTTTTGTGTTCACCCACTGTGTGTGTTCACGGTGTGTGTGTGTTCACTGCTGTGTGTGTGCACTTTGGATGGGATAAATGCAGAGCACTAATTCCGAGTATGGGTCACCATACTTGGCCACATGTCACGTCACTCACTTAATCTCTATCAGATTTATTTGTGATTGTTCCATTGATCATTGTGGACTTTATAAATGGGCTTAATTTTAAATTACTATATTGTCTGATACAGCTTGTGTTTTCTGATAGTTCTGAACACGTTTGAGCTGATGATATAAAGATTTTGTGCGAAACAAGACCCTTTGTATTAACAGCAGGTTTTATGTTTCATTGTAGTACTACTAAAATAGGCAGAGATTAAAAGAGCTCCATTTTTATCATGCACATTGTGTACTCGCAGAGCATGGATGGGGTCACTGAACTGACATGAATAAACAGAACCCCTCATAATGACACTGGTATTATACTAAGGGCAAAGTAGAACATTCTGTATTAACCTCTTAATAGCTGATTCTCAAACAGTGATTAAAACTCTGTGTACCTCAGAATTGCATGCTTATTAGTAATTTGGTTCAGTCATAACTATCTGATGCCAAACTGTTTTGCCCCAGAGACCAGATTAAAGATCAAACTTAAACTCCTTTACTTTCTTTCATCATATGCATGTTTTGTCCTGGCTGAACAAAAGCTTGAGGACGGCCATGTTGTTGTTTGTACTGCTTATGATAGAACAAACAGATGTAATGATCTTAGAATTAAAGGCTTGATTTGAGAGATGCTTTTCAGCACATTTGAATGGGATTAGTTTTCCAGTGATGTTTGGGTTATTATTAATTATTAATAGAGGCCATCTGCAGTTTCATACACTGATTGGGATTTCTGTGTCTGGTTATGGCCTGTGGGGAATATACAGAAGGTAATGTGCTCTGGACATTTGTGTCACAAAACTCATTCAGATGAACAATTTATATATGTGATAATAATAATTACATTACGTACATTATTAAGGGGATTAATTAATTAAGATGATGATCGTACCTCACACGGCTGCCCCAGTGGCCTTTCTGAGTATTCTGTGAACAATCAGACCTTTTTGTCAAATGGGATTCCAACAGTATGTAGACACCAACTGTTATTTTACTCAAATTTGACAAAAAAGTGCACAGAGCAGCACAATGAGAAATTTAGCTGTAGTTAGTTACGGTGTTCGATGAAGGTAAAAATACATGTGAAAATCATTATAAAAACATGCGTCATAATCTCAGACTCTCCTATCCAGATGAAATGAGATTTCTCAATTTTCCCCAGTAGTTAGTTAGAAAACTGTTTGTATTTAGCCCTTTAGTTTGATGTTTTCTTCATACAATGTTTGATTTGCAGTTAAAATTGCAAAGTACATTTGAGAAATATGAATTCATCAGACCTTCTCAAGGAAAAATATTAATTCTAAAAATCATATTTGACTGTCAATTAACTTACTATTGGAAACTGGTTGAAGACACCACAAGACAACGCGACCAAGTGTAAATGCATCTGATTGTTCAGGCTACATATGGAAACTTTACTCCTCCTATACCAGCATAAAGAAATTTGGAATCACCACCATCCACACCTAAGCAAAACTCAAGATGTAATTGACCCTTTGCAGGGAGTTTGATTGACAGACGATCTGACCAATCATAACGCTGAATCTGCCATTTTGTCTGACAGACAAACCAGATAGGAGAGTAGATTAACGTTGGTGGACTTGAACTTAAAAAATGGTGTGTATTGATGTCTTTCTACGTTAAAACAAGATGCCTTCTGATGTTCATTCCTTACATTTTCATTTAGTCATTTTGCAGACACTTTTATCCAAAGCCACTTACAATTTGGGAATATATTAGGGACAGAACTGGCTTTCTGACAAGATGCGCGTTAAATATCGCATGCGATTTATCGTAAAATATACTCAAGTAAAAGTACCATTACCTTCCAAAAAATGTAGTGCGAGTAGAGTGAAAGTACTTGTCCAAAAAAACGACTTGAGTAAGAGTAAAAGAGTAAAAGTGTAGCCTATTTAAAAGTACTCATGAGTATTGAGTAGTGAGTACTGAGCTGTGGATTCTACCCTCTCATAATAAAAGCTGTACACCACAATTTATATATTTTAAAAACGTTGTACATTCTGTAATTCACATTATCTTGTTTGTCATAAAGAATGAAGAATATCTTTGCGCAGTTTTAATTTTGACTGCCAACTCTTTCAAATACATCAAAACAGCACAGAAACAGTATTCAGTTGAATAAAAGATGAAAGTTATTCTCAGCCCATTTCTCTCCAAAATGGTGCCAGTTTTGCAATAAAGAAATAAGAATAACTAAACTTGATAATTTGTTACAATTTTAACATAAATTCACATTGTTATAGAAGGATGGCATCATGCCATACCTTTTACACATTTACTAGAATTGTTATGCTGATAATACAATTTGTAAGGAAAAATGCATTAAATAGCGAAGTGTTTCTTGGGAAACTTTTTCATAGGAAAACACACACACACGCATGTCTCTTTGCTGAGCTGCGGCGGTCTCGGTGAATCAGCAGCATCCACAACTGAACGGAACAAAAAGTGTTGAACTTGAAAATTGTTTATGCGCGAGTGCACTTGCTAATTAAAGGCGGATTGTACAAAATGGATAAAAAAAAAAAGTTTATTAACGAGCTGCAGTTTTATTGCATCACGCGCTGGCACAGATTCAGTATATTAACGCCACGGGTCATCAATAAGGTGCAGATTGGTCCTCAATTTGTGTTTCCAACACACTTTTTCACAGCGCTCTTCACGCACTTAAACTCATCAAAAGTCAACAAGTTCCACAAGCAACAACGACATATCCAAGTGACTGCTGCAGAATGCACGTGAGAGAGAGACGAGGCAGTGCAGATCGCGCATCTCATAAGTGAGTGGGAATTTACCGAACGTGGTACTTGCGTGAGTTAACACTTAACACTGTACACAATACCCGCAACCTCACACCAAATTTCAGGCCGTGTAGATAGGCAAGCATAGCCTATATACAAATAATTTATTAAGCAGAAATCCGAAATTTACCTTAACATATTAAGTTAGAGGAAGATGCGACTGAATTGATGCTTGAAGAATGCGCTTCCAGCAGCCATTATAAACAGTTGGCGGTTAAAGTTTTCTATGCACAATTTGATTTGCCGAAAGTCACGAGACCTATTAATATCTGCCCATCCAATCACGTTGATGGATAAAAATAAAATTAAAATAAGCATGTAACGACCACAAACGGAGGAAAATAGCGGAGTAAAAGTACTGATACATCACTTAAAATGTACTCAAGTGAAAGTAAAAGTACACAATTTTTTAACTACTCAAAGTACAATTACTGATAAAAACTAATTAATTACTGTAACGTGAGTATTTGTAATTCGTTACTTCACACCCCTGCAGCCCTAGCTGTAGGTGATGTTCTTTCATCCATGCCGAGATGTCCGCCAGGTAGCCTGAGATCCGTGCAGCTACCGTTGGATCATCTGGTTGAAATGAGAGATAGAGCTGTGTGTCATCAGCATAGCAATGGTAGGAGAAGCCATGTGCCTGTATGATGGGACACAGTGATGTAGTGTATATGGAGAAGAGGAGGGGTCCAAGAACTGATCCCTGAGGAACCCCAGTGAACAGTTGATGTGCTTTGGATACCTCCCCTCTCCAGGCCACCCTGAAAGACCTACCAGTGAGATAGGATTCAAACCAGTGAAGTGGAATCCCTGTGATGCCCAGTGATGAGAGGGCCTACAGGATGATCTGATGATTGACCATGTCAAAAGCAGCAGATATATCTAGCAGAATAAGAACTGATAGATCCGGCAGAATAAGAACTGATGATTAGGAATCAGCTTTTGCAATCCGTACGGCTTCCGTGACTGACAGTAGTGCAGTCTCCGTTGAATGGCCACTCCTGAAACCTGACTGGTTAGCGTCCAGGTTGTTGTTCTGTGAAAGAAAGAATGATACCTGGTTGAAAACAACTCGTTCGATGGTTTTCGCTATGAATAGGTCAAGTCTGAGGAGGAGGGGCCGGGTGGAAAAAAACCCCTCTCCAATATTTAGAATTTTGACTGCAATACCTAGTTCAGCCACTCGGTGTACGCACTTCAAACTGAGTAATGTAAACCTGGCATTATGTGTGTGCGCTGCGAGTGTGCATGAGCGTTCAGTCTCCAGGAGAGCGCGCGAGCGCTGAATGGTTAAACACTGGCAAGAATTAAAAAGTAATGCAATTTATTTAATGCAAGGTTTTCAAATTACTTTAAGTTATTTGATGAAGAAATATTAAGGTGTGTACCTCACCTTCAGCATTATAATTATTTTACCCGCATTTGACAGAGACTGAGATGGTGCCGCTGCATGTCATCAGCTTGAGATCGGTTTTTTGAGATCGGCCTTTTTAGAGACCGCCGATCAAACATCCCAATGTGATTATTGGCCGATAGTGATCGGTAGCCAATCAATCGGAGCACCCCTACTTAAATGCGTTGCCGGTTTTGTTGCTCGGTGAAGTCGCAGGTCTTTATACTCGTCGGTCTTCACACGAGGAGGCTGAGCATGAGGGCTGAACGCTTCCGCGTCAGTGCACAGACATAAAAGAAATACACCATCTAAGAGACTAAAGTGAAAACAGCTGTGGCAGTCTTCTAATTAGCACAGCCAATAGCCTATAGTAGGGCAATTGCTCAAATCGAAACTACAGTTCGCACTTAAGTTGCAGATAGAGAGCAATGCAAATAACACAGGCTCCTTCTTAGCCGACGGCAATTATTATAATTACCAGTAAGTGCAATCAAAAATACAAACTACAATGGAAATACAAAGTAGAAATAGGTAGACAACGAAATATTCTTTCCTAGCAGCAAGTAGGGCTGGGCAATATGGGCAAAAATTCGTATCTCTGTATTTTTTGGCCAATTTGTGATATACGGTATATCTCAGTATTTGCGTATTTTGTTTTTGTATTTAAAAAATCTATATTTTATATATATTTCACTTACCACCCAATGTTGTCCAAGAAAACAATACATATTAAAGGCTATCAAAACAAATAATGTGAACGTAACCATATAAGCCTTTATATTATGTGCAAAAAAAGGGTTAAAATCACATTTCATTCTTACATTGTAACATTGCAATCTAAAAACAGAAATAAGGCTTTTAAAGCGGAAGTTAAATTCACTAAACTAAAAATGAAAATAAATGAGAACAAAAATACAGAATTGTTAAGCTATTTTGATTACCCCATTACAGTCACTTTACAGTCAGTGCTATCATAAAAATAGACTTACTTGTAGGCAGGGCCGTTTCTAGGCATAGGCGAGCTAGGCGGTCGCCTAGGGAGCCACCAGCTGAAGGGGTGCCAATGAGTGCATGTACTGGCCCTTTTAGCAGGGTTGTGATAAAGAGTGGCACGGTCACCCTGAAATATGACTGCCGCCCCCACTGGATCCCCATAATATTTTTTTGGGGGGGAGGCAATAGGGATTTCGCCTAGGGCATCAAATTGGCTAGAAACGGCCCTGCTTGTAGGTTTAAAATTGTACATGTCACATTTATTGTCCAACTACAAATATTTCAGCGAAATGTATATTTTAGTCAGAATGATTGCGCTCCTATTGAATTGAGCTCTGTCTGTTTGGCATGCATGCGCGTGGCGACGCTCGTTCACTGAAGTCTCTGAAGTTTAGCTGAGAATCTCATGCACTTCTGACAGAAAAATGGAAATATTTCCATGGCTCTCTAACATTTACAGATGGAGAATATACCTGTGAAATGTAAGTTATGCATTCAGGAAGACAGCACATGCCAAACACATTAAACTGCGCGAGTAGCCTAGTGTCTCTGTCAGCAGCACATGCAGCCTTTCTGTCAGAGCATATGACCTTGTAGGTTTAAAATTCTACATGTCACATTTATTGTCCAACTACAAATATTTCAGCGAAATGTATATTTTAGTCAGAATGATTGCGCTCCTATTGAATTGAGCTCTGTCTGTTTGGCATGCATGCGCGTGGCGACGCTCGTTCACTGAAGTCTCTGAAGTTTAGCTGAGAATCTCATGCACTTCTGACAGAAAAATGGAAATATTTCCATGGCTCTCTAACATTTACAGATGGAGAATTAAACACATTAAACTGCGCGAGTAGCCTAGTGTCTCTGTCAGCGGCACATGCAGCCTTTCTGTCAGAGCATATGACGGGCCGAGTCGCTTAAACTAATATGCAAAACGAAACTATAAACTATGTCTTACCAGTTTTTAAAGGCCTTAATAAGAAGCTTGTCACATGTTTAGAACAAATTGGATCATGCAGCTTCTCCGCAGCAGCTCAGTCTGTGTCCTCCGCTATATTTTCAGATGCGCTCGTATCAAACTACTGTATATCGATATAAATGGTATTGCCTCATATCAAATCGCTTATAAATCGCTTACTTTTCATGTTTATTTCATACTAATAACTAGTAAAGAGGTGATCGGTTCATGTGGTGCTTGAACTGAGGTGCTACAGCGATCTGACATGACACATTAAAGAGCCACAAAACAGTATTTATTAGTTGGAATTTCTTAAAAAATGACAATTGTAAAGCTAAGACTTTTTTTTCAAGTCTATGGTTCATAAACCTGCTCTGTCTTGTCTGTCAGCTCCGCAATATATCTTTCACTTTGTGAGAACATGATGTGTGGTGTGAGGGCGCCATGACTTGATGGACATAAGGGCCTTTTGCACCGCTTTAGTTCCAGAACTAAATGTACAGTACTAAAGTACTGAGATGATTTTGCGCAAGCTATTTCCCAGTACCATTTAAAGGGTTGCATTCGCACCGACAGTGTGTACTAAGAAGTGACGTAAGCCGGTCGACAGCGACATTATTTGTGCGCAGCATTCAACAACAGAAACAAAGAAGAACAACTTTAACAACAGGAGGATGGAGGACGCTGTGATCAGAGCTATGTTTTTGTTGTGTCTCGCAGGTTTCACAATAATGGACATGGAATGTCGACGTATTCGTAAAGCGATTGAAAGAACGGAAAGGAGGACTAAGAATCTCCAATGACAACTGGCAGTGCTACATTTGCTACAAGTGCCTGCACTTCAGCGTCCGTCCATCTATTGCTGTTCTCCATACTTGCGAAATAAGTTGACAATGTTTACAGTATGTTTACACGGCGTTTTAAATCATGGCGGGGGGGGGGGGTTTCATACGTGTTTGGCCAATCAATGTCTACTTGCGTCACAATTAGTACCAGTTGTGCTGGTTAGACCCTGCTCCAGAGTAGAGCTGATTTGGTTCTCGAAAAGGTAGTCCGGTACTAAAATCGCACAAAAAAACGCCAAAAAGTGGGTAGTTCCACAATTAGTTCTGGTACTATGAAAAGGTTCCCGTGGTGCGAAAGGCCCTATACAGTAGCAACAATAAGGAAGGGGCTTGGGCTGGGGTGTAGGGGGTTGAAGTGTCGATTGCCACATGAGGCGTTGAGAGAGTTGTTGGCCGGCATTAACATCGTTATGGAAAATAATTCTGATCATAATTCTATAGCGCAGGAGCAGTAGGTCAGACTTATGTCCATTTGCAGAGACTGGATTATGTGGCCAAGTGTAAGTGTAATGAGTGTGTACCAAGTTTAAATACCCCACGAGTGGTTGTTAACAAACATACAAAATGTGTCAGTTATACTTGTTCAGCATAACTGTACATAAATGATTTGTTTGCAAATGAGGGTCTTTCACGGTCTGCTTCCTGATGTGCTTCAATTAAATTTACAAATGAAGTTATGAAATGTTTTGCTCAAATAATGCAGCTGACTCGGCTAGAGTGCTGTATAAACGCACACTCTTATATAATGCATTTTAAATTTGTTTGATGAATGATGATTCAGCAATTGAAAAATCTAAATGCTGTCATTAGAACCTTTGATTTATTTGTCCCAGATTGTTTTCAATAAGATAGCTTTGTTTTCTCATTTTCCCCCTACTTTTGGACAGGTTGTTTCAAGCTGCTCTTGACATCTTGTGTTCTACCATTCTTTTTTTTTTCTAACACTTTAAAGAGTTGTCACATAACCAGTAGTTATCTGCTATCAGATGCCACTGCATGTTATAAACAAGACATGCTTTGGAATAATGTCAGTCATTGGCACACAAATAAAAATGTCAGTTTCTTAATGTTAAGAAATGTCAATTTCCAGGTAGTCAGAGTCAGAAAAAACTGTGATCAGTGATCACTTGTATGGTTTTTCAAAAACCAAACAAACAATCAAACAAATTAAAACAATATTTTCAATAAGGTGAAGTAAAGGTCCTTGTATTTCACCTGAATAACTCCGGTCTTTAGTTTTCAGTAAACCGACTCAGTATTTGTTTTCCTTTTGTTGTGGTTTTATTTTGGGAGTAGTTGCATGACTGAGAGGTCAGTCAGATGTTAAATGGTTGGATTCTGTGACAACCTCTAGCTTCTCTAAGGCTCACAGGGGAACTGGCAAGTGAAAGAACAGTGATTAATCTCAAGAAATAAATCCTGGATTCGTTTAGCCAACCAGAACTTTCGTGTCTGTGGGACAAATGTTTTTTTATTTCTGGCCAGCCTTAAAGGTGGAGAATGCAGTTTCTGCGTTACTAGTGTCACAGCATCTTTACAAACGCCCCTTTTGTGCTTCATGGGTCTATAAAAAGTAAAGACATATCTTGACAGGTAAAAGTAGGCTACTTTCAATAAAAAGGTCCAACATATTAGAAAATGATTTAACTTGAAGTTGAGCTTGCCTGTCGAGAAGAAATGCTGCAAGTTTGTCGTATCAATTGAAACCCAAACATTCCATCAAATTCCTCAATCTTGTAGAAACAGTGCCAGTGTTTACCCTTGCTTCACCCCATTGTCCATCTCTGTGTATTTTGGCAAGTCTTCGAATTTTGGCTTGCACTTCTGTAATGGTATTTGAATTTCTTTCTCCACACTGGCTAAACACCCTCTGGCTTAGCCTGGACAGTAGCCATGCACCAAACTCTCCCTATTGGGTGCGTGGAGGTATGCAGATACATATGATGACAGGCGGTTATAGGACATTCTATCATTGCATTCGGACCGAACATTGGATGAAGATTTTAATGTCCTGAGGCTTGCACAGAAGCTATTGCTATCCAGACTTTGAACCAGTATAACAAAAAATGTTTATGAAAAGCATTACGTACCCTAACATTACATAAAATAATCTAGATTAAAATGATTAATGGTCATAGGACAAATGCTCACTAGTGGGAGCCCAGTTACAAGCCTGCAGTGGTTTTTCAGAGGGGCTGTGAAGTCACTGGACTCAGTATTTCAAAGGGAAACCAGAGATGAGGGAATCACCCCCACCAGTGTGCATTATAAAAATATTTATTCTCATTGCTGTGTAGCTCCATGTGATCCCACATGTATTTTCAGACCTGTTACCCAATCTCTGACATGCATAGAAGAGCTATATCCCTCTGCTATTTTCTCTCTCGGCCGAGTGTTGAAACAGCATAGCCAACCACAGCACGCCATTCTCTCAAACAGTCATTTCCCCTCTACTTATGGAAGAGACTAGTTCCCTAATTTATTTGAAACCGCACATATGCCTTTTGTGTGGATTGCTACTGTTTGTTTGATTTTTAAAGTGGTCTTTAAAGTCTTATCTGCCATGTACATACATAAATATGCACTGTGTTTACTCATGACTGGGTGGTGGCTTTCAAATAAGTGCTATAAATGTTCATAATAAAAAGTTCCTGTGGGGTCCATCTGTTGTTTTTGTTGAAAGCATGCTTGCTGACCCTTGTATAATTACGATTATAACCTGATGAATGTTGTAACAGCTGTGAACGACCTTTAAATCTCCCATGACCTCTAGCTTCAGTCCACACCCTTGTTTGTAATCTTTAAACTGATGTTCACTCTAAGATGTGTATTTATAGATGTCATTGGCTACTAAATCACATCAGTAAAGAGACCCTGATCATTAATGAACAAGCATTCACAAGATTTTAATCTGCACAAATACTGTGCCCTTGAATGACCTTCAAAACACTTCTATCTATATATCTTGCAAATACAGTGCCCCACTAAAAGACGTTGGACACTTAAGACAATTAAAAATGTAAGAGTTTTGGTCAATTTCCGGTTGTCAAATGTTAGTGAAACATTTATAGTTAACGTAATGAACTACACCTGTGGCTGCTACGCCCTGTGTGAACTTGAACGGAAATGACTCCATGGATCCACTAAAAAAAAATCACAGTGGTGCTGGTTGTTTAGAATTAATGGCAAAAAGTACTTTTTAAAATGAAATTGTGTATGCAGTAAAATTCATACATTTACATGTGGCCTAAGTGTCTACATATTTTGTGGGGCCACTGTATCTTGCTTATCCTTTTCTTTTTAGTAAGCTCACTCAGATATGGGTATTACAGAAAAACTGAAATAAATATTTTCTTTTAACAGATATCCAGGAATTTTATGAAGTGACCTTATTGGAAAATCAGAGTGGGGAATCGGTGAAAGTGCCCGATGCAATACACCCAGTGAACCTGTGGGATTTCTCCAGCTTTCAAAGCACAACGGTGACTTCAGGCACCCTGCCCAGCCTTAGCACCAGCATAGAGGTAAGTGTGCTTTAATTTCTAATCATCTGAATAGGATTAGATAGAGTGAATTTTTTTTTAGGTCAGATTGATGCTGTGTGTAAAACTTTGTATGTCATTCAAAGTCTGCAAACACATTTCTAGCATCTCACAAACATCTCAGTGTAAAATCATTTGAATGTTTTGTAAGAAATTCAGAAAAGGGCAAGCTGCTTGTTTTTCACAAGTCATGAAACAAGTCATGCCACAACATGGTCATTTAATTATATAGGCTAGTATTCAGATTACAAAGCAACAACCAAACATGGCTTACTGTTGATTGACATGTTTATTGGGGATTAATGGCAGTCTTAATCTTCATTTGTAACTGTTCTGAATGGGGAATGGGCACATGCTTTTACAGTCACACCCTCTATGTAATCATCAGTCAGGCTTTCTGAGAATTTGACATCCTGCTTTGCATGCACAGTCAATCACAATTATCATTGATCCTAAAATTTACTGTAATCCATCTTAAAAGGGTCTGGTGGAAATCGTGTACAGAATGACACTTTCACAGAAACTGTCAGAAAAGACACTCTATCTTCCTGGATTCAGGGAGAGCAAATCGGTCTCAGTAGCTGTGCGTGACGTGGTTGAAAACAAATACGACGAATGAGTCTTTACGCTCCGTGACTCTAACTGCAGTCTCTGTGCATGCTGTTTGTGCACTTGAATACTTTAGTAGCAGATGTTCTCTTTCCCTGATGCAGAGGAACAGAATACTGTACTTATGCAGAATATCCTGAAAGGAAGCAATTTTCAGTCATTAAATGTCCTCTTAAAAGCATAACAAGATAGATAAGTTGGTACAGAATTGTGACTAAAGTGAACAAGCAGTAAAAATCTATTTTTTAAATGTAGGAGTGGATGTATGGAGACCTTCAGACTTTTGCTGCTTGGTGTTTGTTTAAAGAGTCATGAAAACTATTTCAGCACTGGTCATTTCTCACCACAGTTATGAAAAATGTGGAAAACAGTGGACTTGGTAAGCTGCGAATGGGAGAGGAGAAGACAACACAACAGTTGTCTCTACCAGTCAGCTTTGAGTTAAAAGTGTAAAAGGTTCTCACAAATGTGTAATGCACACAACAAAATGAAACAAACTTTTTATGCGTAGTTTTGTAAGCTCACAATTCATTACGCTCCAATCATTTTATGTCTGTAAATTAATGGTAAATGGCAAATATCACTAGTAAACAAACAGTATTTTTTTTATTGTGCATTTCTAATCAAACTGCAATTTTATGCAACTATGCACAAAGTGTGAAAATATAAAGTGTATAAAATAAATTTTTTTTAAATAATTAGGGCTGGGTAAAAATATTGATTTCTTGATTTTAATCGATTCTCATTTTTACGAAACAATATCTATTCTTCAATCCCAAGAATCTATTAGTGTAGCCTGTCTTCAGTTAATAAACAGAACATTATAACGCACATCCCATCCAATAAATCACAATAAGCTTTGTGCTTTGCCACTTTTGATATGAAACAAAGTCTCAGATTTCAAATTCTGTCCATTTTGTTACAATATTCATTCAAACAATAAATGCTGTTTGGGAGCTGTTTACTGTGGAGTGATGGATCACTGTAGCACCTCAGTTCAAGAGAAGCGGCAGCAGTCAGTGTTTCAACCGCGCAAAGACATCAATATAACGGCTTGCAAACAATATCTACAGAAAACCCAGCCTTAATTTTTCTACAATGTAATTGCGTTTTTAGGAAACTTTCTAGCCATAAATTTATATAAAAAAAATGTTTCAAGTTTCATCCCACCACAAAATGCTTTGAAACACTGTAATGACAAAATTCTCTTGTGATGTATGTCTGTAGTTTTACATTGCTAGTAGACAAAATACTGACAGCGAGAAATACACACGACCAAAAGTGCCCATAGTTGAAGAAACACTCCTTTATGACTGAATGTTTGTTATGGAATTTTAGTGTACTTGCTGGACAGATAAGCTGTGGAATTCTAAGGTAACTCCAGACATTTTGCAGTTTAAATTTTTAAAGTTTTACTAAAGTTTACTAAACGTTTTGCCGTACTATAATGTCTAACACAGTGTTTCCCAACCTTTTTTTAGTTGCGGCACCCTTTGGAAATTTTAACAAACTTGTGGCACCCTACAAAATTAATTGTCACAATATTTGAATTTCTAACTTCGATATGATGATTTGAAAAGTATAGATATTCGGTACAACAGGGAAGAACTGCAGAATATAATGTCATAGAGATATTTTTAATATTATTTAAAAATGTTGTCCGTCAATGGTGGCAATAAGTAGGCTAATTTCTAATGAAGAAACCAATTTATATGACAGATTTTAATGTAGCCTTTTATACATATGTAAACATTATTTAATTACCATTATAACTAGCTATCTCACAAATTTTTGCTCACTCAGTGTTTTTTTTATTTTACAGTGGGGTAATTTTGGTGCAGTAGCACGAGATAGCTTGATTTCAAACTTTGAATTGAATAAAAAATGACAAGTAAGCAGTCGCTAATAAAATAAGCACAAATAAAGAAATTAATAATGATAGCACAAATAAAAAATTACGACAGGCCTTCGAATTAAATAATTTGCTTTTTAGTTTTTCAGGTAACAGTAGGGTTAAGATATTTAACATATATATAATTTTTTTTTACCAATTATCCAAATAATGTTTAGTCCTAGAAAGCTATTATTATCAGAACACGTGAGCATAACATAGCGGTTAGCAGATCAATGAATGAGAGGGCACCGTTACCAGAGTTGCCCATATACCACACCATGTTACAACACAGTAGGGCTATTGCAGACAGAAACAATACTGTACTACATCGATGTTTCCTGTCGGCTCAATTTTTGAGTGAACTTTGCTGGTCCGATTCGCATGAACGGTATACGAGTGGAGCGACTGAGCGGAGCGCACACACATGGAGCGGGATAATACATAGAGCGTCACACCATGTGAAAGTGAAACCTGAGCGGTGAACAAATTTTCGGCAGCCGAACTTTCAGGTGCATCTCTAGTTATTGGCGACATCAGAAATGGATATTATATATAGATGCTTTTTTGAACATTTTAGCAATTAAAAAATATTTAAAAAATGATTTATTACACGGCACCCCTGCTCTCGACAGACGGCACCCCGGTTGGGAAACACTGGTCTAACATAATTGTGAACAAACTAAATAGATAAAAAATAAACTAACATGCTTTGTACCCACTTGAAAATTGCATGAATTAATCACTTGTAATAATGAAATTGAGGTTGGATAGTGACTTGACAGACCACTATCTTACTAGCATCTTGCAACTGTAAAAAAAAAAAAAAACAAATCCTGTTAATTTTACAAAATAAAATTGGCAGCTGTTATTGTCAGAATAATTATGTAAAAAAATACAGTAAAAATGTAAAACAGCTTTACAGAACAACCTGTAAATATTTACAGCTTAAAGGGGTCATATGATGTTGCTAAAAAGAACATTATTTTGTGTATTTGGTGTAATGCAATGTTTATGCGGTTTAAGGTAAAAAAAAAACACATTATTTTCCACATACTGTACATTATTGTTGCTTCTCTATTCCCCGCCTTTCTGAAATGCGTCGATTTTTACAAAGCACATCGTTCTGAAGAAGCAAGGTTTGCGCTGATTGGCCAGCTATCCAGTGCGTTGTGATTGGCCGAATGCCTCAAGCGTGTGATGGAAATGTTACGCCCCTTACCATACTGTGATGCCCTGTCCCGGCGCGATGACACAAAACCAATAAAACCCATTATAAACGAGGCATTTGTAGCATCCAGTGGGGACATAATTATTGATTATAATGACTTATACTGTCTTTTTACGCGTTGCGTAGCATAGGGCCACGTAAACGTAAAACCATGTCTGTATTTGTGATCTGAGAAAGGACAAACAAGAAGCGCTGCTCTACACTGCTCAAAATTCGCGTTTGAATCATCAGTGGCAAATTCTTTAAATATGAAAACATACTTGCAGGCTGTGAGTCAGAAGTGCCAAACTGTCCTTGCAAAGTTGGAATTGCCCCACTTTATAGAAACAGCCTTTGTGCACAGCCGCATTGTAGGCTACTCTCCCAGGAAACAGTCCTCCATAAAATGCACTGCACACACTCGAATATTTGGTTTGAACTGTTCTGGAACAGTGTTGTAAATACAACTTAACCACGATTTCTAGTTATGTCCTCTTTTGGAAGACCAAACAAAGTAGTTTTGCTTTCATAATGAAACACACAGCGTCTCCACGACATGGTTGCGGCGGCAACAATACTACAGCGAGAATAAAAATTACACCTTCTTTCTTTGCGTGAACATTTTGGCGGTGTTAAGCTAATCTTCCCACACAGTGACGTAGACGTGGGGCGTGTTTAAATGAGGCATTTTAGGAGGGTGTGGATGACTTTTAACTTTTTTTTTTAAAGAATATCTCTTTGGGTTTGAGACTTTAGTCTTTGCAACTTTAGGGATCTTATCTATGCACGAACAGCTTGTAACACTCCAAAGAGAAAGGAAAACTTGAAATCGCATCATATGATCCCTTTAAAAAAGAAAAAAGAAATAATGTATAACCACACTGCTACTAAACTGTTTTGTACTTTTAACATATACTGACAACCACCATAGTAACACAGGTGGTAAATGGAAAGCCATGTGAAGAATCAGAGTTCATCACAAGTAGCTTTTCCACAAGCTGAAGTAAATACTAATATAGAAGGTGCACTGTGTCATACACACCAGTACAGAACAACATCATAGTAAAGCCACGGTCATGCTAGACTTTGAGCACACAAAATTTCTACTGACACCACAACAGTCTTAATATGAAGTGACTCTCTTGTGTCCTTTTAAAAATCATAATTCAACATAATTATATAATGTGTATTACATAATGCGTACAAAATGTAAAAATATGCAATCCTTCTATCAATCTATCTATCAGTCACTTTTGAATTCTACTTCTCCAGTTCTGCAGGTTTAAAGTTAGCATTGTTATATTTAATCACACAGGTTACACCAATCTTATACTAGTGAGTCACACATCTTCGTGTGATACGAATTCGCAGGTCACCAAAGAGTTCACCAAACTTGAACGCTGGAACACACAAAATTCGTGTGAGCTTGCGTTTCCTGTCTCCTGTGTTTGCATGCATAAGAATAGAAGTCAGTGGAATGAAAAGTGCAGTGTGACTGACCCTTAAAGATATAGTTCACCCAAAATATAAAATTTGCTGGTAATTTACTCAGTAAATAAGTTTTTAGCTGAAACCATGGTCCTTGGTGATTCATAAAATGCAAGCAGTTATTTGCCTGATGCTATGAATTACAGATAATAATGTTGTGAATTATGTTCAATTTCTTGCATAGACCAATCACTTCATAAGACCTTAATATATTATCATGAGCCACGGGTTTTAATGTTGTGTTCCTTAATGTGCTTTTTTTATTCTCAAATATGGGCAACCGCTGACTTGCATTTTATGAATCACCAAGGAACATGGTTTCAGCTAAAAACATTCCTTACTGTTATACTGAAGAAAAAAGTCACCTACATTTTGGATGGCCTGCCGGTTAGTAAATTAACAACTCATTTTAATTTATCGGTCAACTATCACTTTAACACACAACATTAAATAATGCAATAAACATGGATTTTACAACATAAGATGAAACATGGAACCCTAATGTACATAACTGATAAGAAGAAGCTAAGCTAATAAGAAATATTTATTTCTTTAAAAAAATATAAAATATGAAGTGTGTCACAGGGAATTCTGTAAGTGTTACATTTTTTCATTGTAAATTGTAGGATGCACTGCTATTTTTACTTCCAAAAACTGTACATACAACAGTATTTTACTTTAAAATCTCATTACATTTCCTTTTGGATCTATTAAAGTTTTTCACCGTATATGAAAACATTCAAACAGCAGTTACACTTACATGTGTGAACCATGTTGATGTAATATGCATGCTTGTAGCTGGACCAGTCTGTTTTTTTTTTAAGGCAGTTGTCACAATACCACCACCTGCCTGCAGTGTGTAGACATGTACAACATGAACAGCCACTTTTGAATATATTTATAAAAGAACATAATATTATTTTTTAGCAGAGCATCATTGGCTCCACACATTAGCTTAGTCTGAAAAAGGACCTTTACTGATTGACTAATATTCCACTAACAACAATATAACATTTTCAGAATGACCCGTGTCACAAGGCAAAATGTTGCATATTTTCTTTGGGTGAGTTAGTCACTAAACTGGTCTGATTCTATAAACTGGTACACCTTTATATCACTACAACTTGAAAATCTGAGCCCGAAAGAGGTGACTTGGAATGATCTATAATACCATTAATGCAATAATCACTTATTCAGGTTTATTCTCATTTGTCTTCCACTGTAATTTACAGTACTCTCTAATATTTTGTTTTATATAAACAAAATATTAGTTGCTGTTTTTTTCAGGCTTTTGAACTTCATACTAGTGGAATATAGGTCATTTTAAATAAACTTGCCTAACTTGCCCCTCTGCTGTGTATTTCAATGTATTTTTCTTTTCCCTCTTGTTTCTTTCTGTGTTAATAAAATGGCCACTCTCAGGACTCTCCCCTCCTAAATGAAATCCTTCATGTGCTCGCTAAAGCGAAATCCTCCCCCAGTGAGCTGGACCAAGTAAGTATCATACCGACACGGGTCTGGTGGGTTGGGCATCCCCCATGGCCGCATGTCTGGGCCGCTCATTTCCTCCTACCCCGTTCCCCAAGCCTCGTCGATGGGGTTTACTCCAAGAATAGAGAGACTCATGTTTCATTGCGCTTCATTCATTTAGGCTCGCCTTATGGGTCTGCCGTGGACAAATGTCACAGCATTATCGATGGGAAAAGTTTTAGTGGCCAAAAGCTGTGGGTGGCATTTTCACAATTTTGAAACGGAAAATGTGATTCAAAATGTGTTAGCTGCATTAAATTCTCAATCTCTGAAATGTGACATTTGTTTCTGAATGTAATCAGCCTGATACAGCTGATAACTTTTTCATAATTTGTGGTATTGGACTTAAAAATATTTTTTATATAATTGTGAAAATGTCAGTTTGGTGTGTTGGTTTCAAAATCTCCTGTTACCAATGTGTATTTAAATCTCTTATCCAAGGGCTGTGTTTTTTTTACACCAAAGTCTGTGTATTTTGCATTGTTGACCTTTTGCCTTTTGTGTAGAATGATTATACCTTGATGTCCTTGTCAAACTAAATTTCACTATTGAGCTATTTCACACTATTTCACTATCAACTGTGATGACACATTTCAATTGCAATAATTAACACAAAGTTTTTAATATTTTATTTTTTTAACTGTACTTTGTCTTATATTCAACAGCATAAAGTTACTGCTAAAAAAAGTAGTAAAAGCTAATATAGCTGAGCTTGTGACTGACGTATCAGAAATGGAAATAACTTTTTCCAAGTAGGTTTACACACACAAGGAATTTGTCTTTGGTGATAGGAGCTTGTTATTGGAATTTAAGCGATTATATGAAATAAAATCTATAACACTAATATATAAAAAAGACAATAAAAAGTAATGTAATGGAAATTTCAAATGAAAATGGAAATACAATAGTATTTTTTTTTTATGGTCTCACATGTACCACATATATCCCATTAAATGTTATTATGCAGAAGTTCACTTTCATGTTCCAAATTTGAAATTGTGAAAAGATGGCTTCAACAATGCCATTGTCTGTTTGCATGTATAGCATGACAAATAATTAACTGCACTTGAAGCTTTCAGTAAATTAAAAATTAAACACCCGAAACTGTATATGTCATCATAACGAAGACGAACTATATGTTTATACTTGAAATTCTGAAGGGGACGTCGGATGGTGTCGCGTGGTGACGTAATGACGTGCAGCATTAATCGATTTATGTACTATAACATGTAAAACGGGAACATAAAAGGAATATTCTAAAAGCAACTCATGTTCGTAATATTAATCGTAATATTGACTTATTCAGAATAAGGTAAATAATTTGATTACTGATGTCCATGTAAATGTAGTCAGTGTTCTACCAGTGAAAGGAGTATAAGGTCTCTGCAGAACAAAAAGGCATTTCCCAATTTTAAGGCATTTTCAAACGGCATAGGCGTTTTTCAACCCTGTTACCTGATTTGCTGAAATTGACCCTTTCCTCCCAAAAACCCACCCTCCTTTGTTACTGTTGCTATGTCTGACAAGCCATGCCGCTCTTACACTACACATCTTGTTCTCACGCAGTAAAAAATACATCGCGGAGCAAAGAGGAAACTGACAACACGTCAACAGACAAGACAAAGCAGGTTACTGCTGGTATGAAACAAGGTCTTAGCTTTCAAATATTTTTTAATTATTTTAAAGAAATTCAAACAATAAATTTGGCTCTTTAATGTGTCGTAACAGATCACTCTATTGCCTCAGTTCTAGCAGCACGTGAACTCACATAAAAGGAATATTCTAAAAGCAACTCATGTTCGTAATATTAATCGTAATATTGACTTATTCAGAATAAGGTAAATAATTTGATTACTGATGTCCATGTAAATGTAGTCAGTGTTCTACCAGTGAAAGGAGTATAAGGTCTCTGCAGAACAAAAAGGCATTTCCCAATTTTAAGGCATTTTCAAACGGCATAGGCGTTTTTCAACCGTGTTACCTGATTTGCTGAAATTGACCCTTTCCTCCCCCTGTGTGTTGATGCAACACTCGCTTAGTTGTCAGACATATTATTCTTATAATCAGTATGATTTGTTATAATATATAATATTCTATTGTTAGCAAATACAACATGTACTTTTCATTTTTGTGAATCTCAATATTGTATATTTAACTCAGAGAAACTGAAGTTACTTCGGATGTTAAAATGTTTAAAAAAATGTTAAGACTAAGATTCCGACGCGTGTGTATTTTTGGACTTGGTAACATCAACATTCATCTCGCAAGTCAGAGGAAATGTGGACTGTTTCTAAGTAATTTGTCCCCCCCCCAGCCAAGTTCCTGCTTTAACATGAACACCAACACTAGCACTATTTTGTTAGTAACTGTTTATTACCCAGTGTTCTTTTTGTTTCCTTTGATCCAAAACCCTTTGTGAAACTGCAGCATGCACTAGTACAGAGGCTGCTTCTGAAGGGAAGGACTTATCACTGTGTGCATCAAATATTTAATCTTACACTGCATTTCAGGACATCTACATATGAGCTATATAAAGGCTGCTTTTACACTGTTGGCTCAGTGTTAAAACGTGTGTGAGGTGACTTATGGTGGGGCTGCATCTGCTGGCAACATGCTTGAGATCTGCCAAAACACTTTCTCTGTGGGGTGTCTGGATTTCTCTCCTGTACAAGTTGTCACTTTCAAATCTGTACTTGTCAGTCTTTACAGGATGTGAGAAACTCTGTTGTGAATGAAATATTGCAGTGTCATTTTATATGTTCATGAATTTGTAATTAACACTAGCATGATAAAGTTCAGGTCAATTCCTTAAGTTTTTATTATCCTGAAAAGCAGTGGTGTAGCAAATCAGCCCCATATGCAAAAAAAATATATACGGCCCCCCCAAACGTTATGGGCTCCAACTCTGTTAACTTAGCATGGGCCCTATTGTTGATTTTTCTGAAGTAGGCTAAATAACGTTACGTGAATCGTGACTATTCACAAGCTGTTTTATGGTATAGGCTAAATGCTTGGAAATTATATTTAACGTTTTCAAGTCATTATTTCATTCATTATTTGTAGCACGCAAGCCACCCAATTTTCAAATCTGTACTTGTCAGTCTTTACAGGATGTGAGAAACTCTGTTGTGAATGAAATATTGCAGTGTCATTTTATATGTTCATGAATTTGTAATTAACACTAGCATGATAAAGTTCAGGTCAATTCCTTAAGTTTTTATTATCCTGAAAAGCAGTGGTGTAGCAAATCAGCCCCATATGCAAAAAAAATATATACGGCCCCCCCAAACGTTATGGGCTCCAACTCTGTTAACTTAGCATGGGCCCTATTGTTGATTTTTCTGAAGTAGGCTAAATAACGTTACGTGAATCGTGACTATTCACAAGCTGTTTTATGGTATAGGCTAAATGCTTGGAAATTATATTTAACGTTTTCAAGTCATTATTTCATTCATTATTTGTAGCACGCAAGCCACCCAATAATCGCAGCTTTGTGCTTTGTTACTACAAAGTCTCAGCCTTCTGTGAATTTTATAAGGTAAAATACAAACAATAAATGTGTTTTATGCTCTTTAATTTGTAGTGAGATAATTCACCTCAGTTCAAGCGGCATATAAATAAATGATATTTTCCTCTTTAAAGGCACAATATTTACGATTTTTTTAATTAAAATATCCAAAAACCACTAGAACAGTGTTATATATTTTGCTGACTTGTATGCTTACATTATCCCAAATGGTTCGAAGAATGTTTAAATCCAGAGAAATAAGCGATTTTAACTAGTGACACGGACCGTGTCCATAATGTCATTGTGTCGCCTGCCAATGACGTCATAACCCCTCGATTTCCGGTTTTGTTTTGTAGAAAACATGGAAACACCAAAGACGCTTTAATATGTTGTGCGTATTAATAGATCAGTGACGACTGCACAGTGTAGCATTATAACAGAACTTTCAAATGTATCTAATATAGAGGTCTGCACAGACTTTAAACTGAAGCCCGAACCCGACCCGTACCCGAGATCGTTTGACCCAGCCCGACCCGACCTACAGTTCAATTTAGAGCCCGAACCCAACCCAAAATCTTTTTTTTTTTTCACACAACAAATAGCCAATTAAAAAAAAAAAAGCTGTATTTCACGATTGCATGCAACGGTCAGTAAACAAATACGTGTAAAGAAACAGAATCATTAAGGCTCGGCCAGTTCACAAGGCAAAAGAAAAAACACTTACCAGTTATGAAAGTTTATGAACATCAGGTACTTCTGTCACATAAATTCTGCCGAGTTTTTGAATGGTTGTATACGACAAAACGATAATTCATCGTGCAAATTATGGTCATCTTCGTCAGTTAGGCTCGTTAGCATTTGGCCTGCTTTAAATAAGACACAGAGATGCAGTGCGGTAAGATCGCATTTATTTGAATTAATTAATTATATCATTTATTTGAATTAGCGAGAGAAAGAGAGAGGGAGATGAAAGTTGTGTGTGTGAACCTGCGTCTGCGTCTCTCTCTACAAGCAATGAGGCTTAGTTACTTCAAAAACAGCGATTTTACCCCCTCATTGCAGAGAAATATAAAGTTGTGAGTCAGTAGCCTGTCGAAGCTATTTTACTAATAAAAGTTTCCGTGCTTTGTTGTCATGTGCTATAATGTGTGTGCGTGCATCTATGAAAGCAGCGTAGCCTAGGCTACTGCATATAGTTTTAGTTTAGCTATAAGCTTGAGCCCGACCCGAACCT
>NW_015506098.1:170097-176979 GCF_001515645.1 Sinocyclocheilus grahami | reverse complement strand
AGGGGAAGCGGTCGACTGTGGCATAATAAAAGCTCCGCTGCTTTACCCCACATACGCACGACCGGAAGGAGCGGAAGCGGTGGACTGTGGCATAATAAAAGCTCTGCTGCTTTCGAGCCGTGTGTCACGCTCGTTCAGCGGCCTGTTTCGCTTTGACGGCTTTCATCCTCACCCTGCTTCATTCTACTATGTTAATAAATCTAAATTGATCAAAAATATGCTCAACTCACTGTCTGCCGCTGGCCCCTTGGTCGTTCCTTTAAAAAAAAAAAAAAACTTGAATTCAACAAACGTTCCAAACATATTTCTAAATTAACTTAAAGAAACGAAAAGAAATATTACCATTTTGCTATTAAAAACCAAAACTGAACTATTTTAATGACTGCAACAGCAGCTGTGTAATGGGGAAGAGAGAGAGAGAGAAAAAAGACACGGGCTCCAGTCGGACTCGGTTGAGAATTCTGATAAGCTGTCGGACAAGAGAAATTCAGGGAAATTGCAGGGAAATTCATTCTCTCGTTTCAATTAAAAGTTCCCCCCGGCTCGGCCGGCCCCCAATCTGCCCGGGCCCATATGCACCTGCATACCCAGACGCTACGCCACTGCTGAAAAGTCTTCTCCGTTCCAGCAATGCCATTAATCAGACAATAGTGACAGCTATGAAAAATGTTTGCATTGATATGAGTTATTACCTTTCCGAGATCCATGCAAAGTCATTATAACATTTTTTTGCTGGCTAATGTGGTCTTTATAACAAAGTATTAAAATTAGATCTGGATCGCAACGCATGCAACATGCCGCACTAGATGTGTTTTTCGATGTTATCTGGTGCTGGTTGAGCTATAATTAAAGATGTCATGTCACGGACCACTGAATATTGTTATCTTTATTAGACATCGCGAAAAAAAACCATTCGTTATAATGACCATTTTCCTGTCGTGGTTTAGTCTTTGCGCAGAATCCATAAATGCGGGCAAGGATTTCTAGAAAGTGTGAGGCTGTCTCCAGCGCTTTAATTTAAACAGATTTGATGGTCGCGAAGAAGTAAAGGCATTTACTCTAAGTTTGATCAGTGAGATGCGTGGTGCAACAGAGAGAGAGTATGCGGTGCGGTGTGATGCAGCGCGCTCATGCGCTTTCGGGATTATTTGGAGACGTGCGTATCTCTCTCTCCCTCTTTGAGTACTTCACTGACATGGCCAACATGGAGAACAAATACTAACACGTGGATCGCTCTTGTTTTTCTCTCGGTCCGTAAGGAGTAGCTGTGAGCTCCGCATTTATGAACGGATTTAGCGTGATTCTCGTTAAAGAAGAGAGTTGCGAAATGGCATGCTGAGAGGCGCGAGGTCTCTGTCCGATATGAGAGAATGGACTGCATTTGTATTGTTACGACCAAGGTAAGCGCACAGATTAACGGTGGGTTATTGCGACCATCTGAATGAAGGCATTTACCGCATTTTATTGATATTAATACTTCGGTTTATTGCTGTGTACACACTATAATAGCCGTACTTTGCTAATACTTTATGGCAGTTTTATGATCTTAACTCACCCTCAAATGCATTCAATTTGAGACATTGGTTCCAACTTTCTGTGTTGTTGAAAGTCAATAAATATCTGCTCACAAGACAATACAATGTGATAATGGAAGTTTATAGTATTTTGTCATTTGGCTTCTTTGGAAGATCTTGTTGTTTAACCAACACTGTAATTAAATATTCATGATTGAGGAGACAAAATCAAATCAAAAGTTTTAGAATCTGCCATTGAAAACCTATATTGATTGACCACTGTTCAGTATCCCTGTCATTGCCCTGTGTTTAACCAGTTCTCTGGTTATCTGGCTTTTCTCACTTTATGGATTGAGACCAAGTTTGAGGCTATGTGCTATTTTTTAAAACTCATTTATTTGTTTCATAGCATCCCCATATTTTCAGCCTCAGTGCTCTGCTCATATTTTATTTTTAATTTATTATTATATATATATTATGGATACTACCAATACCAACAGTTTTAGGGATGTGCTGTCTTTATATTACCCCTAGTGTGATGTCACGGCACTTTCATGGTATCTCATTGTACTGTAGTTAAGTTATTTTATTTCAGTACTTAATGCCATGTATATCTGTTAATGACTGAACATGCAATGCTGAATTGCTAATTTTTTTGCAGTTTTGTTTGAGAGAGCGAAAGATGGCAGCAGGACGTTTGGACAACATCTGGCATTCTGTATGCAAGTCTTTTCCGCCCTGCTTTAATGCTGTTTATCTCAAGGGCCTTGCTGTCATTTATCTTGACCTTCAGGAGGCTGACATTCTGTCTTTGATCTCTGGTACTGTCTCTCATAACTGTGGGCTGAAGTGATACCATATTGTTTGATTCATATTGGCCTATTACTCAAACTAATTTATCAAAACAATATATGAATAGTATTTTTTTGGTCCATTCTGTAATAACATTTTGTTATTGTATGTTAAACTGATTTGAGCCAGTGTATCATTATATTTAAAAATGAAAAGTACTAATATATTTGGAAATACTGCTAGGCAGCATGCTGAACATTGTGTCACTGTAGCATGTGTCTTGTGAAACATTGTGACTGGACCAGAACAGATATATTATCATCCAGAGTTTGAGTCAAGAAATTTTTCCTTTGTCAGTGTCAATGTATAAAGCACAGCTCACAAAAAAAGTCACTTTCTTATCAAGCAGCTTTATGTTGGTCATCTTATCTGCGTGACCAACTTAAATCTGTTGTGAAGACTTCATGGGAAAATTGTTTGCCCTCATTCGAAATTTCCAGTTGTGTGGATTGCGAATGAAATGACTAAATTTCACCCATGAAAATTAGCCAAACAATGGTAAATCTTTAGAAAACTGATCTCACAAGCAATCCAGACTGTAATCTGGACCTTTGATGACTATGTAAAATAAGTTGGATTGCACTGCAGAGTGCAAGCTACAGCAGCTTATGCTTAGTTTATGAGCAGTTTGGCTCAGTCTGGAGTAACATTTTGCACTGAACTGAACTCACAAACTGCTGTTTATTTCATTTCTGAAGAGTTTATGGTTATCTTTTTTTAGCTGCAGCATATGCTTACATTTCTGATCCCTAAATATAGACTACTTAAATGACATTTCTAAGTAAACCGATGAATAACCTATGAGCTTCTGTTGTCAGAAATATTGCAGATGAGACTATTTCTGCTCAAGAGAGCAGAGTTTGTGTCCCTGTTTGGGAATTCTCAAAGAGCTCTCGCTTTCTATCTCTTCCCCTTTCTCCCTAACCTCTGACACACCCGGCCCTTGTTCTGAGTGCCTGGTTTTGAGGCGTCACAGAGGATGGGGTCCAGTTGTGTGCAGTGACTGCATGTTTTTTGCATGCATGACTGCTCATGCTCATGTCTCCTCTGGTCTGTGCCAGCCTCAGGGCATGTCAGACTTGCCGTTAAAAGCACATAGATTTCCATGTGGGCTTTGCATCAACTTCACCCAGGACCAGGAGACAAAGTCAGGAAGAAGGTTTTTGGATACATTCTTGGTTTTCTCACAAAAGTTTATTTTATTATCAGAGTTGAGTATCATTTTACTCATCATCATCATCATCCCTAAACTGCCCTCTTAAACATTTTCATTGCCTGCCCATCAAATTACTGATCCTACCATCCATGTGATATTTGCTTGCCAACATTATGCACTCTGAAACATTTAAATCAGGGTTTACAGTAGGGCTGCACGATAGAGAACTGCAGCATTTACTACACAGAGCCGTTGTTCACAGACAAGCTGCGCAAAACCACTATCATATTTTGCGCATGTTTTGCGCAGCTTGTCTGTGAACAAAGGCTCTGTGTAGTAAATGCTGCTCCACGTGAAAGCACGCACGTGTAGAGATTTACCGCTAATTACAGAACAGACTTTACTGACAAGATGCGCATTAAATATCGTGCGATATTTATCGTGCAACCCTAGTTTACGGTTTATATGCTTTTAATAGTCTACAGGCCTGTTAAACTCAGCAAAGAGCCAAAGAGCTCTGTAATAAAAACTAGCCATAGACTGGCCTAAGGGATTAAACAGACAAGTAGTTCAACTCATTTGTGCTTGTGTATGCACTGTTTAAATCTGGTTTAGTGGGGCTGTGTGAGAGTCACTGTAGCATAGCCTGCATCAAATGTCACATTATCTCAATCCACGCAAATAAATGACTCATTGGCTTTAATATGGACTGTTCTCCTCTGGGCATTACAGTCCTAATCACTTCCTCCAAATATACAACATCTTTGATGTCAGTCTACCATGACTAGTTCTTGATAATGTCTTGAGAGGTCTCACAGCATTAATATATTGAAATTAACGATGGAAGCTCCATTGTTTTCTAAATGTGAAGTGCCGTACTGTATCATGTGTCCTGTCTCTCAGGTCCCTGTTACTCTTGTCATTTTCATGCATGGTGGTGATGTCATGCTTTTTCTTTCTCCTTGTGCTTTTATGCTGAATTATGCATTTAGTGGCTCTGCGATATCAGGCTGGAACACAGTATCTCCTCTTCTAAAAATACGTTGGTTGTTTTTGGTGCCAAGAACCTACTGGTCAGCTCTGATGGAGTAATGCCTCTGTGTACTAACAGGCTAAACCTAGGTTTAAGGCGGTTTAAGTAATTGTAAAAGTGTAGTTCACAAAACCACATTCTGATATGTGTTTTCTTCACATCAGCTGTTAGTCCATATGGACCCACAGCTCTCAGTGGAGATGTGGTGTAGCGTGACGAAAGGCGTGGCACTGCTGAAAGAGGGAAGAGTCTTCATGTGGTTATCTTATCTACCTAGTCTATTGATAAAGCCCTAAATTCACTCATAGCGGGTTCTTTGAATTTTGAGTCAGTTTTCTTTAGGATTCAACAATTACTCTTAATACCTTTCATTAGTAAATGTATTTTTGTTTAGTGTCTCAAAGTAGAGGTTGACCGATTGTGGATTTTAGTGATGGTGATAAACTACCCTAGTGAAAAATAAATATACTTAATTGTATTTAAAATATATTTATTTCATGAGAAGTATACTAAAAATAGATTGACATGTCTACACTAACTGAAAATACACTCTAAATGTAGTTATTTCATGCTTTCATCTAGCACAAACTTAGTGCACTACAAGTTCATTTGTAAAATACTATACTTTTTACAAATGCATTTGGGGAAGGATGAAATATATATATTCATCCTTAAGAAAGTACACTGGCTAGGTTCTTAATTCCATCTATAACGTGTTTTAAAAAAGTGATTTTCATAATGGTGTTCTCTGAGCACAAAAAAACTTTAAATATGATCTGCACATACATAAACAACATATAGCTAGTTAGTTTGAAATGGTGAAAGATGTTCACGTACTTGATCAGAGGGTTTTTTAGTAAAGTATATTTCTAATACACTCCAATGCACCTGTACCAACACACTTTTTTTTCTCCATTAATGATTCTTTAATGTCCCGTACGGACAACGGCAACATTGAACTTTAAAATGTGGACTGCAGCCCTTTGGCCTGTCAAAATATTATGAATTACTGAACAAATTATTAAAAATGATCCTGACCAGTCCTTAAAATTACACAAAAAATAAAATGTCAAATAACTTCAGAGATGTTAACTGCATGAAAAGTAACAATGTAACAATTTCTATTCATGCATCACATTTAAATCCGCAGCGTACTGCAAGACCGTCAAACCGCCAAATCCTTTCATTGCGTTTTACATTAGAAACACTTGTGCAGTGCATTAAGAGTTGAAGTGCACAGAGACAACGGGCAGAGAAATATTACGAATGATTTTACTCTATCTGCATGCACTGAAACATAAGCAGTTCTGCACATTCACATTCTTCCACCAACGAACGGAACTGTGCCGCTTACTGTGCTTATATTAAGACTACTCAGCAATTCACAGTCTTTAAATCCATATATTTTGTGCTTTTATCAATGGAAAATGTCTGTTTACTTGTAGTACAGTATAAAAAGAACACAAAGTAACCACAGTTTTGCCTAGCACGCGTCTGCTTTGGTGGCGTATCTAATAAAGAGAGTGTGCTTGTGTCGCAGAGACCCGGGTTTGAATCCAGTCCGTAGTGTTTCCTACATTCATTGTTCAAATGTCTGTCACCAGTCTGCCACTGATGTTCTCCGAGTGAGTGAGTTAGCTGTATGCTGGGAATGTTAGTAAAAGACGAATTGTAAAGCTGTGCCATAATTTATAAAGATTAATTATTTGCATTAAAATCACACAATAATGATGTTATTAGCACACTTCAAGTTTACTTTGAATGCCATTGCAGTGCGTTTTAAAATTTACTAAAAGTAAAGGATAGTATGACCTCAGTTTGTTATTAGTATAATATTAATGCACGTTTAACGCTCTTAAAGTGTAATTGTAATGTCAGCAAAATACATTTGAAGTTTAAGCTGAGTGAATTCTGCATTTCAAAACTTAAATACAAGAAGGGATATTTAAAGTGTACTTAAGTATACTTAAAATAGTTCCACTTTAGCACAAACAGATATATTTATTACAACTTTAGTTGTACTTAAGCACTGCTATGGGGGTAGAATTGTTGCTTAATTCCAAATAAATAGATTATGATCCACAAATAAATAGAATGAGATCCACAAATAAATCTTAAAGTTTCACAAACATAAATTAAATTCACAAATAAATAAAATGAGATTTGCAAATAAAAAACATATTCACAAATATATATTTATGTCACAACCACAACTTTGCCTGGCATTTATTTGTGAATCGTGTCCTGTGCATTTGTAGATAGCTGCAAGCATTTGTGAATCGCGTCCTGTGCATTTGTAGATAGCTGCACACATTTGTGAATCGCGT
>NW_015506098.1:169282-169980 GCF_001515645.1 Sinocyclocheilus grahami | reverse complement strand
AATCTTTACAATGCAGAGGAAACAAGTTGCATCTGAAGTGACATTTAGATGTCACACTGTTTAATGCAGCTCAGAGGGACATTGGATGCTTTAACCTGCAGTTACAAATGCATAGATAATGTTTTGATACTGTAAACAAAAAACGTCGAATACTGACATTTGACATTATTTAAAAAATATTAATGTGAAATTTAAACCACCAGTAGATGGCAGCAAGTCACTGTTAGAGTCATTGCGATTGAACCGAATCATTTAAAGGTTGATTCATTCAGAAACGTAACACTGTCATGTTTTTGTTTATTGAACTGTATATTAATATCACATAATTTTAACATCACAATTGAAATCATGTTGATTTTTGGAGAAAAGAAACGACAATGATATATAAATGATATTTATATAAACTATATAAATTTACATACATTTATATATTTTCTGCTACCATATCTTGAATTGTAAGATCATTCGAAATGTATTTTAATAAACTGAATCATACAGTGAAAGAAAGCACTGTAAATGCGCACACGCACTAGTCTAACCTACTACACTTCATCACACACTGTTTCTCTGGCATTTTCAAAGGCACGTAACATAAAATAGTGTGGCTTGGCATGATACACAGTCTAATGGTCTAACGAAATCCAGTTTTAAACATCTTTTACTGTACCCATTGTATGGCCCTTATATGACCTATTTGA
>NW_015506098.1:161666-169071 GCF_001515645.1 Sinocyclocheilus grahami | reverse complement strand
AAGCAAAACGTGATTGGCTATAGCGAGATCGTGCTACGATTGGTCAGTGAATGTGGCTTTTATCTGATTGGCTTGAGTAGACGGTGGGTGGAGTCCATGTATTTGTGGATTGTCAGCACGTCTTGACGCAAGAAATGTTTCACTATTCGCAAATGCACAGGACACGATTCACAAATGCGTGCAGCTATCTACAAATGCACAGGACGCGATTCACAAATGCGTGCAGCTATCTACAAATGCAAAGGACGCGATTCACAAATGCGTGCAGCTATCTACAAATGCACAGGACGCGATTCACAAATGCGTGCAGCTATCTACAAATGCACAGGACGCGATTCACAAATGCTTGCAGCTATCTACAAATGCACAGGACGCGATTCACAAATAAATGCCAGGCAAAGTTGTGGTTGTGACATAAATATATATTTGTGAATGTTTTTTATTTGCAAATCTCATTTTATTTATTTGTGAATTTAATTAATGTTTGTGAAACTTTAAGATTTATTTGTGGATCTCATTCTATTTATTTGTTGATCATAATCTATTTATTTGGAATTAAGCAACAATTCTACCCCCATACTGCTTTGGCACAACTAAAATGCATTTTGTACAAAATTAGCTGTTCCAATTTAACAGACTTTAAGTATACCAATTTATAATTTATTTAGTTATACTAAGTACATACGAATAAATTGTGCTTAAGTATACTATTTTTTTCACTAGGGTAGATTGGACCGCAATGGCCAAACATTAGTGAATCATAAAAATGTACTGTACTTTTTAAATACAAATACATTTTTAATATATTAGGCCTATACCATTATCATTCATGTTAATTCATAGTGCATTAACTAATGATAACAGTGACAACTTTAAAATGTGAGAGCACCTGATGTTTATCTAATCAAAACAACAAAATATATATTACAGTTAGGGCTGCACGATAAATCACACGTGATATTCATGCTCATCTTGTCAGTAAAGCTGGTTCTGTAATCAGTAGTAAATCTCCATCACATGCGTGCTTTCAGATGGAGCAGCATTTACTACACAGAGCCATAGTTCACTGACAAGCTGCGCAAAACCACGTTCATAATCGCAGACGATATCATCGATATTATACATCGATATTATGAAATCGCGCTGCGATAAAGTTATATATAATAACATGTTTTTACTACAAACTCACATCATAACGTCAGTCGAGTGTTGGAAATAAATTCTTCTGTGAGATGATTACACAGAATAAGGCATGCAGCATATTTAATAGTATCTTATTCCTAAGCAGCGATAAAGGCATTGCATTATTATATCCTTTATTATAAGGAAAATTATAAGAAGACAAACTCAGATAAACCATATATTGTCATATTCGTGTGTTTATTAGTCATGTTGAATCAATGAAAGCAGTTAAACCTTCTGTTTTATTCAGCAACAGCCATAGGCATTTCCTGGGTTTCTTCTGTGGGGCATATTTAGAGTTTCCGTGCGAGAGCGCCCTCTGGCCTTCGGATGGAGATTTACTGCTGATCACAGAACCGTGCTTCACTGACAAGATGCGTATGACTTATCACAGATTTTGCCTAATATCGATTGCGATATCATTGCGATTTATTGTGCAGCCAGTGACGATAAAAAAAAGAAGTGTAATCAGATGTGTTTGATTTGTTTATGTTACTGTCAGCTGTGTGAACATATCGGTTTGCTTTGTCTCATCACTAGCTTTAAAGGCACATATTATGCCCCTTTTTACAAGATGTAACACAAGTCTCGGGTATCCCCAGAATATGTCTGTGAAGCTTCAGCTCAAAATACACCACAGATAATTTATATAATTTTAAAAAGCCTATTTTGAGTGAAAGCAGAAACGGGGTGTTTTTGCATGTATCTTTAAGTGCAAATGATCTGCTGCTCCCCACCCAGAATAGGGCTGTGCCTTTACAGCTCGTACCCCAGATACTCTGCCAAAAAAAACATCTGTTTGGTTTTGATTGTCTATCACACTAAAATCATGCATTTTAAAGCAAAGCAAAGAACAAGTGTCTTATCATTTATTATACTACATAGCATTATACATCAGTAGTTGTCCGCAACAAACAATGTTGATCTGCCGTGGTACAAGTCCTTGTGCAGATTGAAAGAATGCCATCATCTCCTGTTCCGTTGTTGTCTCCTTTTTGTAGTTTTAAATAATGATTTTATATTTATTTGCCGCCGTCACGGCTATAATGCTTCTCCGACGAGCCGCTTCTTCTTCGGCTTTTGCCGTGGTACTGCAGGGTACACCAGCAACATGCCCGTGGACACTGCAGACTAGCGGTTTGCATGTGTTTGCATGTGCACTTACCCTAAGGGCAAGTTATTTATTTTTCATTGGCTCAAGTTAAAAAATATAGATGTGAATCATTACCCTAATTTTTTTTCATTGGATGAATGAAACATTTGTTTCAGTGCATATGCTGGAAACAAGATGTGAGTTTTTTGGGGGAGGAAATGGAGAAATTCTTCTAGTGCATTCCAGTGCATCTAGATACATCAGTAAATTAAATCGGGAGGCCAGACCACAAATGCACAGTATATTTCATATTTTTTACAGCAGAATGCAAAGGAAAATTGAAAAAAATCAGGAGGAAAACAATGTAGTGGACTGAAAAGAGCTGTTGCCATAGATATTAGTTTTATACCATGTCACATTAAAATATCAAGCATTACTGAATGTTATTTTCCTGATGTCTGAAAATAATACACAAAGGATTTTAGAATTTATAGCTCATTCAGTCAAACTGACAGATAAGGATTATTCATAGTGAAACTTTGATTTGAAATGATTTGTTTCCGTCTTTTTGAGTGGAACTTCCCCAGACCAGAAGTGCCTTCCATAATTTAAAACGCAGTATGGCTCATTGGGAAAACATTTCTTCTAGATTGAGCCAATGGCCCTTTTATGTCATGATGTCATTTTTGCTGTGTTCATATCATGTTTCAGCAATTTAAAATGCAGTGTTAGCCTGATGGGACTAGAGAAAAGGAAGCTATCATTTGCTTTGTTTGCCAGAGGGCTGTTGTGCGTATCATGGGAGTTTGAATGGGATGAAGGACTCTTCTCGTGACCTGTGCAGTGCAGTTGCTGGCACCTTCACAGAGACCAGTCCAATATCTTAGCAGTAGGGATCATAGAGGTGCTTTCACACTGCTTTGGGTGTGTTTTATGAGTTCAAATGTAGAAAAAAGAAATAGTTGATTTAATTTCTTCCATTCAACTACTTTTCAAATTGAATTTCAATTAGCGGAACAGTGAAGTTTATTTTGTTTAAAACTCCCCATGTAATCTGATTGAGAATATTAAGTATTAAAATATTCTTATATTTTCATGTATTAATTTAGTTGAAAAACAGGAGAATACAATATTAGCAGTTACACACGCAGTTACCCAAATTAAAAAAATATATGAAATTGATATTTCAATAAATATCAATAATAAAATATACTGAATTGATTTTGGTAGTGTGACTACTAGGGTAACATTATTAATATACTTTGTTGTGAACACATCTGAAAATGAAATATACAACACAAAGTGAGCTGCTGCAGGAAAAATGTCCTAAATGTGTGCTTTATAATAGGAGTTTCAAACTGAATCAGCATACAGTTTAAAGTGTCTTGTCATCCTGACAGATGCGCGTGCTGCTTAATGCATTTAAGATGTGTTTTCCTCAGTGCATAACTTACATCTTACTGTTTTATCCTTATCTGTAAATTAGAAAGTCATACAGATGTTTTGCTAAAATATTTTGCAAAAACTTTTAATCTCTCCCCCCCATTTACAGCAGCACAATAAACTGCAGTATTCGTGTTGCAGCTGGTTGCAACAGTGATTACAGACTTCATTTAGAGACAAAGCAGTTTGTTCAGTAAAGTGTTTAATAAAAAAATTAAAAAGTTTTGGACTTAAAACCTTTTCTAGCACTGTGTTCGAATATGGCAAGATCATCTAGGCTATTTGTGTTCATAAGCGTAGCATGTTTAACATAAAAGAAGACACATTTTGTAGCCTAGTCTACAGTGGGTTAGCAGTGTGCATGGTCTGCTTGACTAAATTCTTATATGACATGCTAATTTGGTCACTGGACACTGTAGATAAGGTTTTTTGTGTACATTTGCATCCCTGTCCTGTATTTTTTATGGCGTTACATACTGAACATCTTTAATTGTTGAATAAAATTAATTGAAGGAAGGCACGTCCAGCTTCTTGTAAAGGTGTGTGTGTGTGGTTCTACTGTACTGCACATGCTTGTTTCTAATAGTAAACTAACAAAAGAGTAGATCATCTACTTTTATTGATTAAAGTTAGATGGAATCCCTCATTGTCATCTGACAAATGCTCATCTCTGTGCAGCAGGTGCAATAGAGCATATGAAAACTCAGACTCATAGCATTAGATTCTTGAGCTATGGATACAGTCCACAAGGTGGAGCTGTGTGCATTTATTTCATGCTCCCCAAAGGCAACATACTTTTCTGCCAATCACTGCATCGCTCTCAGGTGGAGATTTGCAATTACGACAATTACTTGGTTAGATTGGTGATGTGTTTTACTTACCTTTTAAAAAATAGGGACCTGATTAATGAAATTATTTTTTTTTTGGTATAGAGGGTGAATATTAAGCCTGCTGTGTCACAGTGTTGGGCTAGTAGTGAGAATTGTGCTAAATTAGGTTTCACAGTAAGTGCTTACATGCTCATTAGAGGCTGAAACCATGAAATGATTCACTGTAATTGTTTGTAGTAAAGCAGAGTGCCCTGAAACAGTTTGAACAATCTGTACCTCAATTCGTAGCTGAAATTAAGTGCATGTTAGCAACCATAGCTGCCCAAATAAAATACTATTATCAAGTATTAGGGTTAGTTCCATAGTCATAAAATACAGTAATCATACAAGTTTTTATTTCAGGGGTTTAAGTGGTTCTTTTTCAGTCATCACAGGTGGTAGCTTTTTAAATATACTTAATAGAAGTAGGCTACTAGAGACATAATTAGCGTAGCTGCTGTTTCAATCAAGCAAAAATTATTTGTTCAACCCAAGCTAAAGAATAATAATGTGCATTTGATCAGATATAACTGCAGTACAAGATTATGAGATGCAGTATGTGAATGCTTGGCTAAAGATATGTGTCTTTAATCTAGATTTAAACTGGTGTGTCTGAACTAGGCATGGGTCGGTATGAGATTTTGATAACCTTAAGCAAAAATATCACGGTATTGACGTTACAGCTCTAAAATGTGTTATTTTTAAATGACTGGGTAAAAAATATATTTTGTTTTTGAGCAACACACAGAATATTAGCAACAGTAGAATTTGTTTATTTTTTCTTTGATTTGTTTCCTAAAAAGAAAAAAAATAAAGACTGACATCTTTATTTAACCTAAATCTTTAATTACAGTTATTTAGTTTTAGTTATATAATTCATATACATATAATTTATATCATTTCATGTAATTTAGTTATATAATTTCATATACATAATTTGATTTAATAATAACCCAATTTGAAGCAAAAACAGAATGTTCTGACTAGCTTTGTGAAATTATACTACATGCCTGAACGAAGCAAACAGCAGATGCTCTGAATGAGATGCATATTCACTGTCTGACAGCAGGAGGCGCTAACACCAGATACAGCGTTTCCTTGGTTACTGCCGTAAAAACCACCACGTAAACTAGGGCTGCACGATTAATCGCATGCGATATTTAATGCGCATCTTGTCAGAAAGCCGGTTCTGTAATCAGCGGTAAATCTCCATCACCTGCGTGCTTTCACATTGAGCAGCATTAACTACACAGAGCCGTTGTTCACTGATGAGCTGCGCTAAAAATCGTGCGAATATGAACGTGGTTTGGCGCAGCTCGTCAGTGAACAACGGCTCTGTGTAGTTAATGCTGCTCAATGTGAAAGCCCGCAGGTGATGGAGATTTACCGCTGATTAAAGAACCGGCTTTACTGATAAGATGCGCGTTAAATATCGCTTGCGATTAATCGTGCAGCCCTAACGTAAACTTTTCTGAAGACAGTCAGCTCCCCTCAGAAACACATTCATATAAACCCCCAAATTAATATTGAGGATTTTCTTCCAATAGTTCGTGCATCATGAACAGTGAGTGATCTGCCTGCTACAGTATTTTTCTCTTTGCGTCCGACTTCAGCGTCTCTGGCCTGTTAATGGGCATTTACAAGCTTCATATTTTCACATAAATGACATTTTGGAAAATGATTGCATTGCAATGCAGTTTGTGCAAGTCCAGAACAGAGACGAGCTGCAATAAGACAAAAAAACGGCCGGTTGTCGATCACGTGATGGCAGCTTCGGCCATCCTACACACACGTGAATAGGCATGGGACGATAACCGGTTTCAAGGTATACCGCGGTTTGGAAAAGTCACTGTTTCAAAACCACTAAAATTTTCCACCCGCCGTTTGTTTCAGTGTTGAAATAAATACTATTTGGCTTGCTACCGAGGCAGATAACATGGCTAATTAACTAGCTAACATCAACTAGTTTGCTCCCTCACTTTACTTCACAGAGCGAGGAATAGCAGACTAAAGTACTACGTTTCTGCTATTTAGAAAAATAATTAAATTTAGCTGGTATCACGTCTATATTTTTAAGCCTCCTGCCATTGTTTACATCTGTTCAAAATCACGATATTTAAAAAACAAACAAACTGCTGGCTCTCAGGTGTCTTTGCCACTGTTTGAGTGTTGTACGGAGAAAGACTGTGTGTGTGTGTGTGTGTGTGTGTGTGTAACACACTCGTGCTCTCTCTTTCCTTGTGTGTATGTGCACACATCCTCGTACCTCACTGCTACTCCATGAAGTAACACACTCGTGCTCTCTCTTTCCTTGTGTGTATGTGCACACATCCTCGTACCTCACTGCTCCAAACTTAATCCAGGAAAAGTGAACAATCCTGGATCATAACTTGGACTGAAAGAGGAATGTGTAGAAAGTGAGCATGTCTCCAGAAACCTTAAGCTGCAGGTTTAATGACTCTTTTATTTTTTAATTTTTTAATTTTTTTTATTTAGAAGGATTTTTTTTTTTTTACAGAAAATAATTTATGTTCTGATTATTGTTGAGCTGCATGTTTAGGCCCACTTAATTTAATTATGAAGAATTCAATTATTTATTTTAATTATTTAGCTTGTCATATTTATAGAGTGTTCCAAAATGTTCTATGTTTCTTAAAAATAAAATGTATTGTGTTCAGTGAAAAAAAATAAAATAATTATTATTTTTTACCCAGACATTTAAAAATAACATATTTTAGAGCTGTAATCGCAATACTGTGATACCGTGAAACTGTGATATTTTTATCTAAGGTTATCATACCGTCAGAATCTCATACCG
>NW_015506098.1:156755-160359 GCF_001515645.1 Sinocyclocheilus grahami | reverse complement strand
TATTTAACGCGCATCTTATCAGTAAAGCCGGTTCTTTAATCAGCGGTAAATCTCCATCACCTGCGGGCTTTCACATTGAGCAGCATTAACTACACAGAGCCGTTGTTCACTGATGAGCTGCGCTAAAAATCGTGCGAATATGAACGTGGTTTGGCGCAGCTCGTCAGTGAACAACGGCTCTGTGTAGTTAATGCTGCTCAATGTGAAAGCCCGCAGGTGATGGAGATTTACCGCTGATTAAAGAACCGGCTTTACTGATAAGATGCGCGTTAAATATCGCTTGCGATTAATCGTGCAGCCCTAACGTAAACTTTTCTGAAGACAGTCAGCTCCCCTCAGAAACACATTCATATAAACCCCCAAATTAATATTGAGGATTTTCTTCCAATAGTTCGTGCATCATGAACAGTGAGTGATCTGCCTGCTACAGTATTTTTCTCTTTCTTCAGCGTTTCAGCGTCTCTGGCCTGTTAATGGGCATTTACAAGCTTCATATTTTCACATAAATGACATTTTGGAAAATTGCAATGCAGCAATGCAGTTTGTGCAAGTCCAGAACAGAGACGAGCTGCAATAAGACAAAAAAACGGCCGGTTGTCGATCACGTGATGGCAGCTTCGGCCATCCTACACACACGTGAATAGGCATGGGACGATAACCGGTTTCAAGGTATACCGCGGTTTGGAAAAGTCACTGTTTCAAAACCACTAAAAATTTCCACCCGCCGTTTGTTTCAGTGTTGAAATAAATACTATTTGGCTTGCTACCGAGGCAGATAACATGGCTAATTAACTAGCTAACATCAACTAGTTTGCTCCCTCACTTTACTTCACAGAGCGAGGAATAGCAGACTAAAGTACTACGTTTCTGCTATTTAGAAAAATAATTAAATTTAGCTGGTATCACGTCTATATTTTTAAGCCTCCTGCCATTGTTTACATCTGTTCAAAATCACGATATTTAAAAAACAAACAAACTGCTGGCTCTCAGGTGTCTTTGCCACTGTTTGAGTGTTGTACGGAGAAAGACTGTGTGTGTGTGTGTGTGTGTGTGTGTGTAACACACTCGTGCTCTCTCTTTCCTTGTGTGTATGTGCACACATCCTCGTACCTCACTGCTCCAAACTTAATCCAGGAAAAGTGAACAATCCTGGATCATAACTTGGACTGAAAGAGGAATGTGTAGAAAGTGAGCATGTCTCCAGAAACCTTAAGCTGCAGGTTTAATGACTCTTTTATTTTTTAATTTTTTAATTTTTTTTATTTAGAAGGATTTTTTTTTTTTTACAGAAAATAATTTATGTTCTGATTATTGTTGAGCTGCATGTTTAGGCCCACTTAATTTAATTATGAAGAATTCAATTATTTATTTTAATTATTTAGCTTGTCATGTTTATAGAGTGTTCCAAAATGTTCTATGTTTCTTAAAAATAAAATGTATTGTGTTCAGTGAAAAAAAATAAAATAATTATTATTTTTTACCCAGACATTTAAAAATAACATATTTTAGAGCTGTAATCGCAATACTGTGATACCGTGAAACTGTGATATTTTTATCTAAGGTTATCATACCGTCAGAATCTCATACCGACCCATGCGTGACTGACCGCTCGCTCGCACCAACAGGAGGAGGAGGGTCGTATTACTCTCTACACTGCACTCAACCTGAGGGTTTCCTACACTTTCAGTCTTTGAGGAGACATGAAAAACAGCACATACCGCAGGAACGGTATAATGGAAAATGTTAGTGGTTTTGAAACCATGACATTTTCAAATCGCGGTATACCTTGAAACTGTTAATCGGCCCATGCCTAGTCTGAACCCCAATCGTTATCAGGAAGGCCATTTCAGAGTTTGGGGGCCAAATGCAAAAAAGCTGTACCTCCTTTAGTGGACTTTGCTATCCTAGGTACTACCAATAGTCCAGAGTTTTGCGACCTTAAAGAGCGTGATGGATTGTAGCGTGGTAGAAGACTAGTTAGGTACGCAGGAGCTAAACCATTAAGGGCCTTATAGGTAAGTAATAATATTTTGTAACTGATACAGAACTTAATAGATGGCCTGTGCAGAGACTGTAAAATTGGGGTAATATGATCATATTTTCTTGACCTGGTAAGGACTCTAGCCGCTGCATTTTGAACTACCTGTAGCTTTTTTATTGAAGATGCAGGACAATCAGCAGTGCATAGGTCATGAATGCACGAACTAGCTTTTCTGCATCAGAAACAGGTAACATGTTTCGTAGCTTGGCAATGTTTCTAAGATGGAAGAATGCTGTTTTTTTAACATGGAAAATATGACTTTCAAAAGACAAGTTGCTGTCTAATATAACACCCAGATTTTTGACTGTAGAGGAAGTAACGGTACATCCGTCTAGTTGCAAATTGTAATCCAAGAGATTCTGTGTACTGTTTTTTGGTTCAGTAAGTAATATCCCTGTCTTATCCGAATTTAATAGGAGAAAATTATTGGGCATCCAATCTTTTACATTTTTAACACACTCTGTTAGCTTAGATAATTAATTCATCTAAATCAACTAAACCTGCTCTCAGCGACAGAGATCTTCCAGAGCAGCCAGTACTATATCAAGCTGCAATTTGGAATAGGCCATTAATAATCGAGGAAAGCATCAAAGTCCCTCTTTTCACTGAGACTCATGACTCTATGCCCAGTTCCTTGAGTAATGAAAATTACCCAGAAATTCTGTGTAGCCACAGAAATGGCATTCTAAAATAAGTAACTTTGTGCTGTTCAGAGAGCAGTGTGTCATACGCGGCATATGAGCTCAATGACGCAGCATACGAGCACTTGGGTGATCGGTAACCCTGAATGGAGTTTGCCAGCATTAGTCTTGTTGCATGTTGAGTGACGCATACATATAACGAGAATTGCAGGATCTGAGTCACACTTGGACAGTGAGGCACGCTGACAGCCGAAGTAACATAAAATGGGGTTAATTGACGCTAGTAGTACTACTGGCTTGGAGCCCTTTGACATTTGCACAATTTGTAGATATGCATGAGAGAAGAATTTCAAAGATCTTAGGGAAATCGAAAGAACTGTACAACTAGGGGTGTGCGATATTGACAAATTATATCTAGATATTTTCTGGGATTTTATCGATAACGATAATTAGACGATATTTTGCTGAGTGTGTTATTGTGCTGGTACCTTAAGGACTGCCGAAGACAGCTGACTCCTAATGTTTTTAATATTCTTCATATTCTGTGTGGTGGTCAGATCATACTGATAGAAATTAATCTTTTCCAATAAGTTTAAACTGATTTCTGCATTTTATGGGCATTTTTACCTTTATAAAGCCATTTTTTCTAAAAGTGTCCATTATCTTTTGAGTCAAATTCTTACATTTAATCAGGAATTAGAATAATAAGACATTTGGGCTGTTACCAAGCAAATTAAATCAACACAGAAGCTGCATCTGAAGTGACATTTAGATGTATTTACACACATGTATTTTGTTTAATGCAAGACATGAATGCATTTAACCTGCAATTACAAATGCATAAATAATGTTTTGATATATTAAACATAAAACGTTGAATACCGATATTTGAAATGATTTAAAACATGAAAAAAATCAAAAA
>NW_015506098.1:154430-155893 GCF_001515645.1 Sinocyclocheilus grahami | reverse complement strand
CCGAATCATTTAAACGGTTGATTCATTCAAGAACGAAACACCGTCATGTTGCTCAGAGACACAAAACAGCACTGTGGCTGTATTCGGAATGATTTTTGTTGGCGAAATAGAGCAAAAACAAGCAATATGGTGTTTAAAACGCAAGTCTCTTAATTAACTTATTGTTTATTGAATTCAATGTCACATTTGTAATCATGGTAATTTTTGGAGAAAAACGGCACTCTTCGTGTGAAGTTGAATAACTATATGAATTGGTATAAATGTATAAATTTTCTGCCATCATGTCTTGAATTTGTGATCATTCTAAATGCATTTTAATAGCCTGAATCATGCAGTAAAAGAAAACACACTAAAGTTGTGCAGTAAAAGTGCACACGCACTAGTCTAGACTTCACGTAATGTATGCGTGTGCTCTGTAGGGATGTTTTGAATGGTTTTTGCAAAATACTCGATAATGTCAAATCGCACTTCGTTAAAACAACAATTACGATATTATTGCAGACGATATATATTGCACACCCCTATGTACAACACAGTGGGCCTCATTTACGAAACGAACGTACGACAGAAAATTGAGCGTACGGTCGTTTCAACGCAAAATTTGGAATTTCTCAATATGGACGTGAGCGGTGGCTACGATCAAATCTCACGTCTGGTCTCAGCTCGTGTACGCAAGTTTTTGAGTTACATGAAGTTGCGCAGAGCATAGTAAATACGGTGGAGAATTGTAGATTGACAGCATTTTGTAAATTTTTATATTCCTGACCGTCAAACGAAGCTCATTAGTCGATCGTTAATCAGTAAGATTAGAATGTCTTTTTTTGGTGTTGCTTTAGCTTTATATGCGCGAATAGCAGCATAAACGACCATGAGGATTCAATCGTCGCATCATGCACCTGCTGCACTTCTGTGAAAGGAGAAAAACAGAAATTAAGTTTCTAAAAGGGATAAAATCAATAGGATCACACAAAATATATAATAGGCTATAATATAATTAAAAGATTAACAAAAGGGGGGGAAAAAACACTGTGCAACAAGTATAGGTTATGCTCGTTTTTGTGACACTCTTAATGCATTTAATTTCTTTTCTTTATATCTTTATTTGATTTAATCCATCTGATCGCACAGGCGCCTCACGCACACACAAACAACATTAGTTCTAGCGTTGCCTGACATTTCAGCCATTCATCATCAAACTAAAATGCAGTCAACCAAACATAAGTTACACTGTTTATTTTAAAAGGTCCTCTGTAAAATCAGCATGCAGCGCCCAAACAATAAACATTTTTGCACATGTGAAGGATTTTACATGGATATTAGAACATGAGTGAAGTATAAAGCCATGTTTAGGCTGCATAATGAATAATAGTTATGCAAACAAATGTTACAAATATGGCAAAAATGGATACATTTGGATTCTTGTGGTATGAGACAGGCGCGTGAGCCCAATGCCGTTTCAGTTT
>NW_015506098.1:122372-153348 GCF_001515645.1 Sinocyclocheilus grahami | reverse complement strand
GTTTCAGTTTTGCTTGACATTTGTATGCTGTTTATAATGAATGCCACTATAGCCTAATTTGTGTTTTATTTTACAGTTAAAAATATAATTTTATAACTACTTATTTTTCATTCTTGTTCTGTTCTGAATACCGTTAAATTTAAAATATTTGTTGTAGAGTGAGGGGAACTAAATAGGCTGTTTATATTTACCAGTATTTTAATATACATATAAATTACATATATTAATGTAGCCTAATTGTTTGCAATTACAAGGTTAACGGGTGTTTTTGGAGTAAGATCAATTTCTCTTTAGCGAGATTACTTTCTCTTTTTGGCCGGGTTTCGTTTCTCCGTGTCGTAAACTCTAGGGCGAGGCTTCTAAACCTGGGTGTTTTTAGGGGCGTGATATTCAAATGACGATTGTTTTCTGGCGCCACATTTATCAACATGCGATCATTCGTACGATGAGATTGGCGGCATACGAATGTTTCATAAATCACACGTGAACTCTGTCGTAAGTTGATTTGTGCGCACAGATCTGCGCTCGTTTCTACATTAGATTGATAAATGAGGCCCAATGTGCTGCTACTTATTACAATATTATTTTGCCTTGATTTTATTCTAGGATTGCTGCACTGGCCGGGTATAGCACATGTATGAGCACGTTGTGTACGAACAGGATCTCATTAGCGTTAAGTATTAGATTAGTCTGTACGGCAGCATTTTGCTACATCCCTTTCAGCTTGACTGCTGATTTAAAATTTTCCTGAAGCAAAGTCATGGGAGAGATCTTTGTCATTGCAGACCATCCCCCATGTTACTGCCTCTTATTGCCCAGTGACCTGAATGGTTCGTCCAGTTTGAATGTTCCACGGACATCTTAATCAAATGGGAAAAAACTGACTACCGTAAAGCTCTCTGTCTGGCCCTGTCACGGTCCACTTTCTCCATCGTATGGATTCCGTCCAGAAATGGCACCGTTCTCAGAAGGTCACAGCCAGACTGTCCAGTCAGCTGCCAATGACATTCTGTCGTCTTATTGGCCAGTCTCTGAGCTCCCCCTCCCCCTGCACTTTTTCTCTCCTCCATGTAAACGTGCAGGAAGCCACTCCATGAATGCTCCTCCTCCTCCAAGCAAGGCTCCCTGAGGATCTTCATTTGCTGTTCCTCTCACTGGTAACTGCTTTAGCTTTTTTCCTTCCCCTCAATCTATCGGGTGACGTAGAGCACCCACGCTGAGAATGAGACAGAGAGACTCAACCCAACTCCTGTCTGACGAAGCCCATGTGACAAACACCACGCGCTGCAACAGCTTTACCATCCCCTCCCTTCCTCCCCTCACATCTCTCCTCCTATTCCCTCGTTCTCCTCACAACTCACTGCGTTGTGATCACTGTGCCGTTCTTCACCTCTCTTTTGGAAAGAGGCGGTTGTCTGGTGTCTTGTGGGATGGAGAAGATTTAACTAAAAGAGCCAAAAGCTTGCACTTTCTTTCATGCAGCATGACTCCTGCGAGGCCTCTGTGTAAATATCTCCACCTTGACTGACAGCTGAGAGGTCGCTGGTCAAGAGGGAGAACGGCAGAGCATAGAAGAGCGGTAGGAAGGTGGAGAGATAGATTCTTCCTTCAAGCAAGTGAAGCAGACGAAGAACGGCACTGAGAGACAGCGGAATACTGAAGCTGTGGTGACGGAGAGGGGGGCGTGTGGAAAACTCGCTGGATGAAGGAAGCAGACTGGCTGTCCCTTCCCTGGCGTGATGGAGTGAGACGAGGAATGAGGGTGGATGGTGAGAGCGGGCAGCAGCAGCAGCAGTGGAGGGGCAGGAGGAGGAGGTGCGGGGGGAGGTGGTGGAGCAGGAGGTGGCCGGAGAGGCAGGAGCAAGTATCGCTCGCGGAGGCGAGTCTCCGGCTCTTCGCTGGCTGAGCAGCTCAGCTGCCATAGTGGCGAGAAAATGTCACCCAGCATTAAGAAGTTGGACTGTTTCTCGCCCATGCTGTGCCACTGCAAAGTGGCCTGTACGAACAGCACCATCTCACTCATGTTTGGATGCAAGGTGGGTCGTGGAGCTCTCTGCTCAGTTTCTCTGGTTTGCTTTGTGTCAGAGCTAGAGGACAGACTGTGAGAATCTGTCCAGCATGTGCATCCAGGTGTTGCTGCCAAAATTTTCTTCTGTAGAGCTGCCAGGAAAATCTGAGGAGTACAGATTCTCTAAGGCACATACAGTCAACTTGATGAGATAAGAGAAGTTGAGTAGGGATATTCTCACAGAGTGCTGACATAAAACACGTCCATGTTTCCGACATGAAGATGGGTAAAATGTATATGAATGTTTAGGGGAAGGTACAAACATTGGGTCCTTACTTTTAAGTTTATTTTAGGTTATTCTATTTTAACCTCTTCCCTTTATTTGTATGTAAAGTCAAGTGTAGAAATCAAGTGGGATCAGGGCATGACCCAGGTTGCACCCGGGTCCCTGTGATCCAACAGCTCTTATATGTGTACATTGTATAAATAGATATTTTTGTGTTCACTAGTATGTATTAGCAAGAGCTTATAAAAGCTGAATGCATAATAATTGTAAAACAATTGTCAAATTTTGTTTAAACTAGTTTTAGATCAAATGTTCCATGTCACTGAGGACATATCAACTTTCTGAAGGTATTTTATGTTAACTACCAGCATGTTTACAACTGCTTGTCTGCTGGTATTAGGGCTGTCGATACACATGTCAGGGGTGTCTTTCCTCTATTCACAGCTCTTTCTCTTTTAATCAGTCATTGGCTTATCTCTGCTCTTACTGTAGATAGCACTCTGCTCACCAGTAATCACTCTCTATACACTGATGGAGACTGCACACATTTCATTGTATTAGCTGGTAAAGCCTGCGTGTTCTTAATGAGAGCGTGTCACTGTAATGTGTTAGCTCTGGCATTATCCGAGCACAAGAACCTCCTTATCAAACACTTACAGAATCTCATATATGGAACATCTTAATTTTTATGTTGATTGAGAAATTGTAGGTTGAACTATTATTTTTGTAAATGTTTCAGGACAGCTGATTGTGGTGAATTGATTTTGTCTCAATTGTTCTGTCTCAATTATTATTATTTTTTTTTACAATCAAGCCTATGGAGGAATGATTAATTTAAATGATTATGTAGTCACTCAATAAACAGAAGTCTTTGGAGTAGTTTAACCAGCGACCTTTGGCCTCTGGCATGATTACTGCCTGTATGGGTGCCGTATGGCATCAGTGCCACCATGGCATTAACTTCTCGAATCCTTGATGCAAAGCCCATAGGATTACATGTCATCTGCTCTGCTCAGGATTGACATTCAATTGGAATTCATTGTCAGTTGTTAAAAAGGTTAAAAACATTTATATTTCTTGGAGTGAAAACCTGAAGTACTCCAAGATCATTGTGAACTTTAGCCATTTTTGAAAGCTGTTTTCAACTGTTTTCTATTTTAATACAAAACATTTTATATAATGGTGCTGAAACTGATGTATGAGATAAGTGTAACTAGGGCTGGACGATATGGCCAAACACAACAAAAGCATGTTTCTGGAAATGGGTTTATTATTGAAAATGCAAACTGATGATCTGCCAGCAGGAGGCGCTGTGAGAGCGGTGGAACTAACGGTTTCTCCAGTAATGGCTGTAAACAAAGTAGCTCCGCTCATGAACGCTACTTTATCAGATAAAAATGCCATCTAAACTATTCTGAAGACAGTCGGTTCCCTTCAGAGATACATTCATATGAAACACCCGCAACGTATTTTGATTTTGAAACGTGCAGTGCTCATGTTTATTCAACGCCAAACGCCACAAATAAATCAATGTATGGGAAACACTGGTAATGTATATCGAAATATCGGAAATGTGTTTAAAAATCATATCAACGTTATTGAAAAAAATTATATCGCGATACATATTGATATTGAATTATTGTACAGCCCTAAGTGTAACATAACTGATATGATTAGCTTCTATAGATGATTAGGGAGGATTGAAGTGCTTGTAAATATTATATTGGTTTAAACATGGAAAAGCTGTTTTTAGGTCATCTTTAAGCAATGACTGTCTTAAATGACCTAAGACATTTTTCTGATTAAACTGGAGGGAATACAGCAGTGTGACAGTGATGTATGAGGAAGCCTATGCTGGCTGTTGGACTGCTGCTCCTGTAAATACTAATTTCTTAGTCAATAGTCCTTTGTTCCAGAACACACTGGCTGAAAGCACAGCTTCTTAGGTCATTTCTTAAAAACTATATTTTTAGTTTTTTAAGAAAACATGGAAGGTCATGATGGCTTTGGTAGGTTTCTTGTCTCTATTGCTCTCTATTTCTGCCATGATCCATTGATGTAATAATGGCAAGTCAAGCTATATATACAAATTTTTCAGGGGCACAACACCTCACACTCGCAGTTAAACCAGAGAAACACGTCAACACCTGTCACTATCTCTGTGTTCTGTAGAGTCCAATTTCTATGGTCTACTGCTCGCAAATTCCCTTTGTGGTCTAAGGCCTTAGATAGATACAGGCTGGCTCATTCGGCAGATCTCAAATTGGACTAGAATGATCGAAACTAGTCATTTCTCTGTACTCAGTGTCATTTTCTTGATGACAGGAAGGGCAGCATATGAAGAATAGTGGCTGAGCAGAGGAGCTTATGCTGCTCTCTAGACTGTCAGATTGATGGCACAGTTTTAGCATCTGATCACACAGATGGGATGATTGCCCAAATGCCATGTCATGTCTCCCCAGATTTTGTTGTTAGAACCATTTCCAGTGATTCTCCTAAAGCACTGGAGCCGACATCTTGTGAGGATTTAGTTACAGGCAATGTAAAGCATCGCTTTACAACATTGCCATACGGTCACCATGTAATAACAGCAGGACAGCACTTATCCTGCCGGTTAATGCATTTAGACAAATGTAGAGTTAAAGTGTAATTGTTACAAGAAATTAAACATATTTGGTTGTAGCTCCTGGTTATGTGTGTTTATAGTGGTATTTATTTTTTATCAGTAGAATATGACAGTGCGTTCACAGAACATTTGAAATAGGAACATTTGAAATTTTACATCATGCAGATTCAAATGGATCAAATCTGCCCCCTTATTGTTCTAGCATTGGCACTGGGTGCTTCCCTATATTATTAAGGAGAAAAGAAGAGTCTGTCTACTGGTTTTTTTTATCCTAAACCTTTAAGGATGAACATATGTTCTAGTGAGTGGGATGTTGCCTGTAAAATTTTGACAAGATCTCTGAAGCACATGTAAACTTGTTCTAATACTACCTGCTAACTCTCTTCAGAGATTGCAAACTGATAAGTGATGTAAGCCAAAAGAAACTGAAGATCCTTAAAGGGTTAGTTCACCCAAAAATTCTGTCATTAATTACTCACCCTCGTGTCGTTTCAAACCCGTAAGACCTTAATTCATCTTCAGAGCGCAAATTAAGATATTTTTGATGGAATCTGAGAGCTGTCTAACCCTGCATAGACAGCAACAGAATTGAAATGTTCCCAAGTCCAGAAACGTAGCAAGGAGATCTGTAAAATAATCCATGTGACATCAGTGGTTCATCTGCAACTATACAAAGCTACGAGAATACTTTTTGTACGCAAAAGAAAAAACAAAAAAAATGACGAATTGTTGAATAAAGTCGTTTTTTTTTTTCTTTTGCGTACAAAAAGTATTCTCGTAGCTTTGTATAGTTGCAGATGAACCACTGATGTCACATGGATTATTTTACAGATCTCCTTGCTACGTTTCTGGACTTGGGAACATTTCAGTTGCGTTGCTGTCTATGGAGGGTCAGACAGCTCTCAGATTCCATAAAAAATATCTTAATTTGTGTTCCGAAGATGAATTAAGGTCTTACGGGTTTGAAACGACACGAGGGTGAGTAATTAATGACAGAATTAAATTTTTTGGGTGAACTAACCCTTTAAGTTAATTGTCTATATGTCTTTGTGATTTCATATTTCTACCACCTTAAAAACATTTCTTAAAAATCATTTGTTCTCAAATCAGACATCAGTTTTCAGTTTTTGTTGCATGCTGAAAAAAGCTTGCACTCTAATGAAAATATTGAAGTATAAACAATTTGAAATGCGCAATATTAATGTATATGCAATATTTTTATATTTTACATGATATTTATTAGTTTTGTATGTAATGTAGTTTGTGGATCGGGAAGAAGGAGGCGGGAACCGGCGAACATTCAAAGAAACTTTAATAAAATAAACAAACACAACATAGCGCGACAGCCCCTCGCGGACGACTGTCGCGCACAAACAAAACAAAAACACAAAATAAACTCCAGGCCTGGTCCTCTCTCGTCCGACTATAGCTGTGTCTCATTTAGAAGGCTGCACCCTCCGGAGGTCGAATCCTCTGGAGGTCGCATCCTCTGTAGGATGCATATACGAAGTGTCCTCAACCTAGAATTAAACGAGACGGCCTTCGTAGGACAGGCGGAAAAGGAAACCGGAAGTATCACGTTGCTATGCCAACACATTAGAGCATCGTTGCGCTCTCATTAAATGAAGGAAAATTATTTCTACATTTGGAAAGTAATTTGAAAAAAAAAATGCTTTTACTTGTTTTATTTTGTTCAATGTTTGAGGAGCTACAGCGTACCTACAGCAGGCATCTATTAGAGAAAAAAAGGAGGAGGATATTAAAATCAAAGTTTATCCGTTTTGACCGAGGCGAATTAAGGTAAGTTGTAAACACCACATCTGCGCTTGTGTGTATGTTACATCTGCCGGCGCCGGCATTTTTCAAATTAACAGCGGTTGTTCACGGCGACGCAAAGAATTGTGGGTTATCTGTAGCAGCGAAGGATACACCTCATGCATCCTCCGAAATCCTGTGAAAGAAGGTCGCATTCGAAGGTCGCATTCGGAGTGTCCTACTTGCTTTTCTGAAATGAGACACCCTCGATGACGTATGCAGCCTTCGAATGCGACCTCCGGAGGACGCAGCCTTCTAAATGAGACACAGCTACTGTCGTCACTCCTCCCTTTTATCCTTCCGGAGCTCCTCCGTGAGACTCAAGACTGGTGAATGGTGCAGGTGTCGCTCATTATCAATTACTCCACCGGCCTCGCTCCGTTTCCATGGCTCTCGGCCCCACCCCCACTCATCACATTGTATTTTTTACATTGTGTATATAATTACAATTGTCATATCTCACCTTGTGAATAGTCCATGGTCAGATTATGAATAATTACATATGGAGTGCTTGAATCACTGAGTGGCAAAGAGTGTTTGTGCCACATAAATTTACCTGACGTTCTCAAAGAAATTTTGTCTCATCCAAATAGAATATATTTTCATTTTCTTTTGTTTTGTTTCTAAAAACAGAATTATTATTTTTTTAATTCAGTTCTACTTAGAAGTGTTTGCTAGCATCACTATTACTATTGTTCATACTTAAGGTTAAACATTGGCACATAACGTGTCTCGCAGTGTTTGTGCCACGTTAATGAACGATACAATACTTTTTTGATGTTTCATCACATGACATTTAAACCTGTGGGTAAAGCATTTCATCTTACTGACAAATTGCCATGTAAAGCAGGTTATGGCAGTGTGTTCTTATTTAAAGCTATGAATATTGGCAAAATGTGCAGAGGTGGAAACTAGAGTCAAAAACTGGAGTCAGATTGGATCCCAATTTGCAGAGGTGAAGTATCCAGTGTATCCCAGGAAAGCTCCAGATTGAATAGTGAGCTGCTTACCTTAGCCACAGAGGACTATGACTCAATAGTGAGTGGTCGTGGTTGCCAGGAGATCCTCCTCCTCATGCTCTCATCAGGGAAGACTGTGAGCTCTCCTCTTCTATCATGTGCTTCCACCCACAAGCTCTACACATTGAACACCTACAAATCAGTCTTAATGATAGCAATTCTTTATGCTTTTACGTCTTGCTGATATTTCCATTTATGGATGTTGGAGGAAAATTACGTAACATAGCGGTATTGTTAGGGAAAGACTTGTGGCCAGATGCACAAAGAAAAAGCTACGTCATTGGTAGGGCTGGGTATTGTTAAAAAATTTTCAATACCGATACCTTGACTTCGATACCGGTTCCTGAACGATACTTTTTTCAATACCAATTTTATGAAATAAATTTTAACAAGATTACAAACAAGATTACATTATCTAAAAAAAATAAAACTGGTTTTATTTTTCAGCTTGTTGATGTTTATACAGACTCAAAAACTCATCTCCTGAGCCACTGCACAAAGGAACAACATGTAACCAACCCAATAAATCAGTGCTAATAGTTTTAATAAAGCTGAAATAGTCTTCAGTTTACACATATGTTAGGCTACACTCACACTAGTGTGTGTTCGTTTTAAAACGCATAGCTCAGACAGAATAATCAATTCTATTCATTCTCCACTGATTTACTGATGAGCATTAGCAGCTTCCAGCCCTGTAGTCTCGAGATATTTTTTCAAAGTTGAACATGCATTAATTTTACATGGCTTTCTAAACATGCGGTTCTCTTGTGCGAGATGCGAGTGCAATGGTGATAGATGTCCCTTTAGAAAATGTGCAAAATATTTGTTCTGTGTGAACGACTTAGTTTCAGTTTTGACTTAAACAAGATCTTCTCCGCATTGATGTTCTCTTTCCCCGCAATATTTGTAATCAACAACACAGCAGCACCACATCTAGTGGCTTCAACTGGATAGGCTAACAAAAACATTCAAATACACTTACATCGTCATCGCATCTCGTGCGCCACTGATAAGACTGCCTCCTTAACGCACACCTAAAATTCGAATGCAACGTTATTCATTCAAATGTGGATTTTTATTTTAAATTCGACAAATATTCGAAATTAAAAAAAATTGACAACCCTAGTATGCATGAATGGTCATGTAACATGCACTTTCGGTCGTGTTCAGGGATGTGCACAGACATTTTGAGGGGCAGGGGCTCAAGTGGAAAAAAGGGCTCTTCTCATATTTATTCGAATTTTTTTTTCCTAAACAAAATGTTAAATATATTAGGAATGTGCGATATTGACAAAAATATATCAATATTTTCTGATGCATTTAACCTGCAGTTACAAATGCATTAATACTGTTTTGATATTTTAAACATTAAAAGATTGAATACTGATATTTAAAATAATTTTAAAAAAAATTAAAAGATATTCTAAATGTGAAATTAAAACCGCCAGTAGGTGACAGCAAGTCACTGTTAATAAGTGAGTAATTGCAATTTGAACCGAATCATTTAAACGGCTGATTCATTCAGGAACGAAACACCGTCATGTTGCTCAGAGATGCAAATTGCAATTATATTTGTTGGCTAAATAGAGCAAAAACAGTCAATATTGTGTCTAAATATTAAATTATTGTTTATTGAACTGCTGCATAAAATCACATTTGTAATCATGCTGCTTTTTGGTGGAAAAAACGTCAGTCTTCGCGTGATACTGATCAACTATATGAAATGATATAAATATATATAATTCTGCCCCCATATCTTGAATTTTGTGATAATTCTAAATGCATTTTAATAAACTGAATCATGCTGTGAAAGAACATGCACTGGTCTAACCTAACTAGATTTCCTATTGCCTTAGCTAAACTTTAGCTAACTTGCATGGTAGCTCTCTCATGAGCCATGGATGTTAGCAAGACAAATTAACTATAATTGCCTTTTGTCTTTTGGATAATTAGCTGTAAATTCGAGGCACAGGTAGCTTAGTCTTTTGTTCATCACCACTCACTTCCACACCAAGACGAACACAACTGGAAAGGGAGGGAGGGATGGAGGGAGGGCTGCACTTCTGCGGCTCTCTGTCTGTATGTGATGTGCCGGTCAATGTGTGCTACACTGCTGTGCTGCGGAGACGCGGAGGGGAGAAAGGCATCGGAACTCGACAGAGTCTCAACATTTCCCGACCCGACCTGATATTTAGATTTTTTATTTGTTTGACAGGGAAAGCTGTGTGCAAACAGAAACACACACGCACACATATATACACATTCATTTATTTAAAAAAAAAGAAAAGAAAAAAGAAGCTCCCTAGAAAAAAGGGCACTTTGTCGCGAGGAAGAAAAAGGGCAGCTGCTCAAGCCCCCTTTGATGTCTATGTGTGCACGTGCCTGGTCGTGTAGTATGAACGGACATCTGCATATGATCGGAACTCCACACAGCTCCCGCGCTACTCTCCATTGGAAATGAATGACTTCCGGTCTGTCGTTTGTTGGAGATAGTGGAAAGCTGGCTTGAAACGCCAGTGTGACAAGGATCGCCTTCATTTTATAACAAAAACACACTCGTTTATGCACACACACACATGACAGTCAAAACTGTGTCATTCATTGATGCATACTGTATGATGATCCGACAATAAAAAAAAAATTTACAACAACAATAATGCGCTTACCTTCGTATCGCTCTATAATTTCACATAGAACTAGAGGAAGTTTTTCGTGAAGTTCATATTGTAGAGCATTACCAAACTTTGCACAGTCAAAACAAACAAGTCCAGCAGCTTTCAAGGATATACCAATCTGGACTGTTTAAAAGATAAAAGACAGGATCTTGATTAAATTAAAGGGGTCATATGATGCGATTTCAATTTTTCCTTTCTCTTTGAAGTGTTACAAGCTCTTGGTGCATAAAGAAGATCTGTAAAGTTGCAAAGACTAAAGTCTCAAATCCAAAGAGATATTCTTTATAAAAGTTAAGAGTCAACCACGCCTACCTAAAATGGCTCATTCTAACACACCCCCACATATCTACATCACTATGTGGGAAGATTTGCATAACGCTGCCCAAATGTTCACTCAAAGAAAGAAGGCGTAACTTTTATTCTCGCTGTAGTATTGTTGCTGCCGCCATGTCGTGAAGATGCTGTGTGTTTCATTGTGAAAGCGAAACTACTTTGTTTGGCCTTCCAAAAGAGGACGATATCTGCTCAGTCGTGCCTAAAGCTGATCCGTGCTGGTCGCTGAGGAAATACATCAACTTCGTGCTGTGGATCGCCGGATCGGCTTTCACCGTGGACGAAGTGGAGTACAGCCCAGGGTCGTCACATGTGGTTGCTGCAAGCCCGCCGTTCTCAAGCCCGCCCGCCATTCCTCACTCTAGCCACCGACCTCCGCTCACTCAAGCCCGCCGTGTGTGACGCTGTGTTTCGTTGTGAAAGCGAAACTACTTTTGTTTGGCCTTCCAAAAGAGGACACGACTAGAAATCAGTGGTTAAGTTGTATTTACAACACTGTTCCAGAACAGTTTAGCCCAAATATTCAGATGTGAGCAACGCATTTTATGGAGGACTTATGCGTAACGCGTAAAAAGACAGTATAAGTCATTATAATCCGTAATTATGTCCCCACTGGATGCAACAAATGCCACGTTTATAATGGGTTTTAATGTTTTTGTCTCTTCGCGCCGGCCTGACAGGGCATCACAGTATAGTAAGAGGCGTAACATTTCCGTCACATGCTTGAGGTATTCGGCCAATCACAACGCACTGGATAGCTGGCCAATCACAGCACACCTCGCTTTTCAGACCGATGAGCTTTGTAAAAATCGATGTGTTTCAGAACGGCGGGGCATAGAGGAGAAACAATAATGTACAGTATGTGGAAAATAATGTGTTTTTTGAACCTTAAACCGCACAAACACATTTCATTACACCAAATACACAAAATAATATTCTTTTTAGCAACATCATATGACCCCTTTAAATATTTTAACTGTGCTCTGATTTCGGAGTTGCAGTGATATTAGAGATTCGTGTCATCTCTCCCTCAACAGGTGTAATTCACGTTTTGAGAGTTAAAACACTCTCCCACTCTTTACCATGTAACTTATATTTAGGCTTTATGATCACTCATACAGTTATACATTCAAAATCAGATCCGTTATCACACTAAAAACCCATCACTCATGAATCATCACGTATGTCTGCTGATCCCTAGTGATTGGCTAAAAGTGTGGCCACGATGTCAACATCAGCACCAGTCATCTTTGCAGTGTGTGTGTGTGTTTATAACCTCGTGATGACTGATTGGATGCAGTATATGCATACTTGGGCTTGTATGTTAACCAATTAGCCTGTACAATTTATATGTTTGAAAACCGCCAAACTAACCCCAAACCAGCCCAAATTTTGTCTACCCGCCCAAGCCAATTTTTACCCTCACAATCAAATTCAAAACCGCCCAATCTGGCAACACTGTTTGCGTCGCGCCGCTTCTAGTTGAACACACCTAGTGCTTTTTTGTGTAATTGGATTGCTTACTGTCAGTTCAACAAAACACAGCAGGTGTTTGAGCAGTGTGTTTGGAAAAACTGTTTAGAAAATTCCATCCTAAATGTTGCTGCAAAATTATAAAGTAACTTACAGTTAAGCTCAAATGTAAATATTCATGTATTTCATGTAAATATTAAAATTTTCTGGAATTTATGTACATGCATACTGTAATCTTGAAAGTACTTTTAACAAAACAAGCACAATTACGTCCTTTCAAACATTTTGATACCAGGAACCCCCTTCCTAAAATATAAAGACAGCTAGGTATTTTATGTGTAGAAAATAATGTATACTCAAAACATGATAACATAAAGATGTGAAATAATGTTCCATAAATATGTGAAAAAAAATAATAATCCAAATTTAAGGCTTTAAAATATCCCAAAATTATATGGAACCCACAACGCCCTCTTGTGGTCCCATGGGGGTCCCTGAACTCTGGTTTGAAAATCTGTTGTTATACATTGTGTATTTCTGGATACTCTCTCTGGCCTATGTTCATCTCAGTTAAAATCTCTAATAAATGGACAACACATTTCATTTCTTGACATAATGTCTTTATTTGGGATTGAGTCTTTGACCATGAGGGAGGAAGTAATGTATGTGCACAGATAAGTGATAGCAGAGGACATTGTTTAAGAATATGATGGTAGCTGTCTGATGGACAGATGATTATGTGGAGTGAGAGTTAAGATGATTATCTAGGTCGACATCAAAGCCCATTATTACATTTTCCAAAACATATTGTGGATGATATAAACAATATCTCTTATACTTGCATAATGGGAAGAAAGCCAAACACTTTTCAGTGTCAATCCTAATTACTTTTTTTATGCAAATGCATAAATCTAAGTGGGTAAACCAGTACAATTGAGCCTTGTGTTAGCTTTAAATAAGGCTGCTTGAATCACTGGCTTACCTATATTAAGAAGTAGTCTGTAGCTGATAAACCTGTTGCCATAGCAACTGTGGCCATCCTCCGCCTGTGTGGAAACCGCTCATCAGCTACCTTTTTGTGTAAGCATGTACCACTGTTTATTTTAGAGGAAGGGAAACCCATTCATTATCATGTGAAAGCACTACTGTATTGCAAGGGTATGTATGGTTTGAGAGCTTTCTGTTTCTAGAATTTAAATGTGGATAAGTATAGTTGGTTACAATATATATGATACTTCAAAAAGTATATTGTGTAATGTTTAATTTCAAATGAGGGAGTATAAATTATTTACTTCCTTATATTGCTTCAAAATTGGATGATTTTGCTTTTCCCCAAACCATTCTATCCAGACACAGTGATGATGCTTAATATTAAGTGACCTTTTTGGAACACCTTTGAAGAATGCTGATGCTGCTTTTTCCCTTGCAAAGAAATCATACAGCATCAGGATGTTTCAGGCTCTAAAATGTCTATACAACTTTATATTAGGCTCATTATTGGGTCTAAGTCGTCCTGGTTATCCTAAGTCTTCTGAATGCAAGTCCTTATTACCCTTAAAGTCTCTTCTTCACTGCAGTTCTCAAATCTTATTCGTGTTTTTAGTATGTTCACTTTCAGGTCATATCCAGGTTTACAGATAAGGACATAAGTATTTGTGTCTGCTGAACATGAGCTGACACTTTCCTTACAGTCCTTTAACCAAACACTTCAATGCATCTCTTCTTTCAGTCAAAGCTTTCCATACATTTTAGTATTAAAGTATCTGCCATCCCCCAATCAATCCTGACTACTGGTTACTACAATGAACTAAAACATAAACCTCCAGTCTTTAACGTCTTCCAAATTTCATGTTTATGATTGTCTATATGACATGTCTCAGATATCTAAGCTGTGTTCCAAAACTTAGTGAGATGCCTTGCTGCCTACTTTGCAGACTTCTAAGGCAGCACCCTAACAATCCCCAAACTATTTTTTAACTATTTTTATTTATTGTACCTTCTGGGTATTGAATGAAATAAGCTTAGAATGTTTCTCTTAACATTTTGGAATTATTTTTTTGTCAATGCATATTGGGATTGCCTTCTCTGACAAGCAGCGTAATTAAGTAACCTACCTTTTGGAACAACTTTCACATCTGACATGTGGCTTAAAATTCTGCCTCTGTAGGATTCTTATTGGGTTTTGGAATATAGGGTTTTTGTGACTGCAGTTCAAACCAAGCAGAAACCATCAGTACAAACCAAGCAGGTGTCAAAGGGAAAATAAGACCTCAAAAGGTCTCAAATCTCCTTACAACAAGGTATTCATCTCATCTTGTCTGACTGGTCTCTGTTGTTCTCTGCAGAAGTACAGACACCATGATGAAGACACAGGATCTCCACAGGAGCAGAGCTCGCCCCAGTTCACTGATGAGGCTCCTGGGCCAGAGCTGGTTCAAGTGGCTGAGAAGAACATCTCCCAGATTGAGAACGTCCACGGTTATGTGGCACATGCACATATCTCCCCAATGAAGGTAGGTCCTGGTCTTGGAATCTAGACTTCCTGATCAGTTCACATATTTTAACATTTGCTGTGTTGTCGATCACCTTGTTGTCCAAATTCTACCATGTGGTTTGTTATAACTGTGTGTGCATCACTCTTTACATACACAACACACAAACACACCCTTTAGGTTTTAGAATGGTTTCCCCTCCTTGGAATATTTCAAGAAAACAATCAGGCAGCCATAAGAATAGCTATTGTATGGTCAATTTGTTTGTTGTTTTTTTTTACCACATACAATCAAAATGAATAATTTTGTTTTAAGCATACTACTAGGTCAGGATAAAAAAATGTAATTCTATCAATAGAATGATAGGCTCTTAATCCACCAATGCACTTGGTTCAATGGAAATCTCATTATTAGTGTGCAGAGTGCTTTATAACTTAGAGGGGTTTGCAGGACCCACAGGCTGATTTATAATCTGTTGAATTGCTGAATGGACATCGATCAATATGAAAGACTGGCATAGTGGATACAAAGACATACATTGCTGCCCTTACTTCTTTCAAAGACTTAATGTTTATTAGAGTTATACATGAAATATGGGACATGTATTTAATGCTTTTAGATGAGCGGCTTTGAAATGTATACTATTAGTTAATAGCATTTACTCTCCCTAATGTCATTGCAAACCTGTATGAATGACTTAGAACTTAATTCTCAGGTTGTCGAGCTACAAAATGAAGAAAAAAAGCAAAAAAAAAAAAAAAAAGGGGGCCAATATAACCTGAGGGCTATATTCAAGCTCTTCTCATATCAGAAAAAGACCATCTTAAATTTGATTTTAGTCAGTCTGAAATGCCTGAGCCAAAGTCTGCCATCAAAATGATTTGGTATAATTACCTCCCAGAACTGGCTAACAGGTTTGCGTTCCCAAAAATGACAGCAGTTGTGATTGTTTTTGTGTGTGTGCTCTTAAAAAATTTATTTCTGGGTGTGGGGCGAAAAAAAAAAAAAAAAAAAAAAAAAAAAAAAAAAAAAAAGGGGGTCCATATTACCTGAGCGCTATATTCCAGCTCTTCTGATATCAGAAAAAGACTGAAATGTTGTTTGTTGTTCATTGAAAGTTTTTGCACAGTATATGGGTGAGTAAATAAAATGGGGGAGAAAAAAAATTGATGTACATGAATTGCAATTCATATCTAATTGCAAATCTTCTAATGATTCGCATTGATTTTCAAGGTTTTCAATTTCTTTAACTTTGCGGTAGTTCTTAAAGTTATTGACACGTTACAGTGATTAAGAAACATGCAAGGTGAAACACCGTTTCTGTGTGCTGAGTGGAAGGCAGCAGGGTGACTGTGTCCAGAGACTATGAATTTGCTGCGAGTAGTTATGTATTTGTGAACATTTACAAGCACTCGTCCTGCTCCTGTTGTGCTCCAGTGCACTCTTCTGCCTTTAGATTTATGATCCCACAGCTCCCCCTCAGTCCTGATCAGAGCCTAAGCCAGAAGCATGCACACAACAAACCACAGATGAGAAATAACACGTGCCACTTCTCATAACCTTTACTGCTCACACTTAAACTGGCACCGTTTCATTCCCTCAGCACCTTCACAACCTACCATCCATCTCAGACACACCCTTGCAATACAGTTATGGCCCATCTGTAAGTCACCTCCGCATCTCCTCAGAGACCCTCTAAACAGCACCCAACCCATCCCCCCGTATGAGGCCCCACTGTATATGCGGATATTTCTGGTATTTCTGCAGTAATCATGAAAAGCTGCTTGTATTCAAACTTTTTATTCATATATTCAATTAATTAAAGTGATTAATTTAATATATTGCATTAACCATGATTGACTTAGCGATTCAAGAATTTCTGTTCTATTTTCCAGAACTCTATGTTCTTCAATAAAAAATTAAGATAAAATCAAAAGACAATATGAGAAAATAAAAATAAATATGAGAGAATATTTAGTTAATATTATTTAAATATATTAATAGCAACTTATTAACTTATTCATTTGCATATTTGAAATTATCCTGTGGCTCCCTTTGTTTTTTGGATTTGTTTGTTTGGAAAATTTGTTTAGGCCTCATAGTTAGCCCTGGCCCATTGGTTGAGAACCACTGCTTTAAATGGTGCTCCTACCCCGGTACTGTCTATTAATTTTGTAACCACTGCGAACATTGTGGTGAATGTATCTACTGAATAGGACTAAAATGATTAGTCGACAATAAAAAAAAAAGTTGTTGACAAATATTTTTGTTGTTGAATAGTTGATAGATCTCATATGACCCAATGTAAGGGCCTGCAATAATGCAGTTTGACCAGTGTGGCGCTGTAGCACAAAACTGTAATTCAGGCCACCCAGCTGCAATCCAATTGAAGACATGCTTATAAGAATTGCAAACAAATCTGAACCAGCAGAGTGTGGAACATTTTTACAGAACTACAAATAAAGAAAAAATGCTGTCATGTGTACAGGTCCCCATATATACTCATGGTGAAGTTCTTTTTCGTTCTTTAATATAATCAAGCAGCTGTTTACTGTTGGTGAACATCCCGATGCTGAGAATGGCGTTTAGACAAATGTGTAAATATATGCTTCACACTTTCCTCTCAATAACAAAATAAACACACAACAAAAATGACAGCATGGGATAGAGCTGCACGATTCTGGATAAATTGAGAATTATGATTTTTTTTTGTCTCAAATAGAGATCACGTCTCCTACGATTCTGAACTAAACAAAATAATGTGTGACAAAATATTATTGCTGCAGTCTATTTAAAAGTGTTTAATTTGAATGAATTATTAAACATTTTAATATGTATTCAAAATATATTTAACCCTTTAACTGTCACTCACATTTTTGAACATAGACGTGAAAGTGCACGATCCAAACTTAAATTTTTATAATTCATGAACGAAAACATTTTGTAACATGATATTGATGTACCATTTTCATGGTAATGCAATGTTTGATTTTAAAATGGGTTTCAAAGGATGAATTTTGAGATTTAAAGTTTTCAATTGATAAATAATTTCTGATGATTTCTAAAGTGTGATCGAGAAAAGGCAACAAATAAGACTTTTTGCTACAAAGGTCAGAACTCCTGTTATGATGTAGATTTTTTGAGGTGCACTCTTGTCATAAATTAATCTATTACTTTTCCTACATAATTTTTTACAAAAACATTGGTAAAATATCTATTTAGGAGTCTTAGACCTTTCCAACGATATATAGTTTGTCATTATTAGATTAGGATTTAATTGTAATATAGTGAAGTAAACTTATGCGTCCCACAGAGGGGACGGGTGACAGTTAAAGGGTTTTAATACACCAATTTTTAGTATTAAAATTATGAAAAAGTGGTTTGAATTAATGATTCAATGACTCACTCGTAAATACTTCCCTTGTTTCATTACTGGATGAATCAGCTTTTTTGAACGAATCTCTTGAATGAATTATTCATTCAATGATAAATAAATTTTTTGTAAAGGGGTCATATGACGTTGCTAAAAAATAATATTATTTTGTGTATTTGGTGTAATGAAATGTGTTTATGCGGTTTAAGGTAAAAAAAAAACACATTATTTTCCACATACTGTACATTATTGTTTCTCATCTATGCGCCGCCTTTCTGAAACGCATCGATTTTTACAAAGCTCATCGTTCTTAAAAGTGAGGTGTGCTCTGATTGGCCAGCAATCCAGTGCGTTGTGATTGGCCGAATACCTCAAGCGTGTGACAGAAATGTTACGCCCCTTACCATACTGTGATGCCGTGTCCTGACGCGACAAAACAAAACCAATAAAACCCGTGACAAACGAGGTATTTGTTGCATCCAGTGGGGACATAATTACTGATTATAATGACTTATCCTGTATTTTTACGCGTTGCATCGCGCCGCGTAAACATAAAACCATGTCTGCATTTGTGTTTGGAGAAACAACAAACAAAAAGCGCTGCTCTACACTGCTCAAAACTCACATTTGAATCATCAGTGGCAAGTCCTTTAAATATGAAAACGTACTTACAGGCTGTGAGTCAGCATTATTTGTCAGAACACCGGCATTGTAGGCTACTCTCCCAGGAAACAGTCCTCGTCCTCCGTAAAGTGCGCTGCACGCATCTGAATATTTTATTTGAACTGTTCTGGAACAGTGTTGTAAATACAACTTTAACACTGATTTCTAGTTGTGTCCTCTTATGGAAGACCAAACAAAGTAGTTTCGCTTTCACAACGAAACACACAGCGTCTCCACGACATGGCGGCGGCAGCAACAACGCTACAGCGAGAATCAAAGTTACGCCTTCTTTCTTTGCATGAACATTTGACCAGTGTTATGCAAATCTTCCCACACAGGGACGTAGATATGTGGGACATGTGTTTAAACGAGGCGTTTTAGGAGGGCGTGGACGAGTCTTAACTTTTATAAAGAATATCTCTTTGGGTTTGAGACTTTAACCTTTGCAACTTTAGGGATCTTATCTATTCATGAACAGCTTGTAACACTCCAAAGAGAAAGGAAAACTTAAAATCGCATCATATGACCCCTTTAACAGTTACTTTTCGCCAACTAGTGGTGAAACAAGGCAATCAACACAAACATTATTTGAAGCACCAGTTACTTTCAAAAGGGCAATTGCTCTATTTTGATCGCTACCATAGACATTAATGTTTATATCTGAACTATAAACGATCTCTTTGGGTTTGAGACTTTAACCTTTGCAACTTTAGGGATCTTATCTATTCATGAACAGCTTGTAACACTCCAAAGAGAAAGGAAAACTTAAAATCGCATCATATGACCCCTTTAACAGTTACTTTTCGCGAACTAGTGGTGAAACAAGGCAATCAACACAAACATTATTTGAAGCACCAGTTACTTTCAAAAGGGCAATTGCTCTATTTTGATCGCTACCATAGACATTAATGTTTATATCTGAACTATAAACATTCATCCCAGTATTTCTGTGACAATATGAATGACTGTAAGACAGAAATAATCATTTATAGTTGAAAAGAATGTTTGTGAAGCTGTTTCTTACCCAAACATGGTAAATGTCTGCTCTCTATGTCAGCGGCAGTGTGTACACAGATTTGATTTCCGGTAAGAATTTTTCAAAGGTTTAATAGACACGGGAGAATCGTTGTCATTTAGAAATTAGATCTCAGGGGTGTTTGAATTTAGATCGCAATCTTTTAACGATTAATCATGCAGCTCTAGTGTGGGAAAACAGTAGTTAAGAAAGCATTGGATCATAGTGATGTGGATGTTTGCGCCAGTTCTGCAATCGTCAATCCAGTAAAGTCACATCATGTTTTTTTTGTAACACTTTATGCAATAGATTGCTTTACTTCATGCAATAGACAAGCAGCTTTACAGTATTAAACATGAAAAACAGTGTCAGTAGGCGCGTTTCCATTACAGATTTGCGCAAAACTTTGGCAATATTTTCTGAATGTCGATAAAAAAGTATTGGGAAATGACGGCGTTTCTATTAACCAATGTTATGCGGCTAAAACATAACCTTTTGCCTTTTGCGATAAGTCATGGCAACAGATTTTGGTGGGATTTTGACGGATTTTGGCTATATTTATTTAAAGGAGGCTTATGCGTGTATCTTAGCAGCAAAGAGTGCCGCTTCAGAAACGTGCGTAGTGCGGCTGGAATAAACCATAGACTGTATAAAAACATAAACACAAGCATTGAGTGGCCGTAATCAACTTCAGTGACCGTATCAGAGTGCCACACTGCACCGCAGACATGTGCAATGTAAATAGTCTAAGTATTAATAGTAGGGAAAGCCCCTTATACTGGAGCGCGGCCACTTATGAAGTGTTTCTTGGATGTTATAGTACATTGAAGAATGATCATATGACGTTTTACATGCGCCATGTGACCTGTAAATGCGAAAAAGCCGTTTCCATTGCAGTTTTGCGAATTAATCCTTTTTCGCATTGCCTGAAAAACCACCTCATGCGAGCGTAAAAACTTTTTTGCGATATATGGCCGTTTTTGTGAAATTGACGTGTTTCCATTAGGCATATTTTCAATTCGCAATTTCAATTTGCGCAATTTGAAGGGTAATGGAAACGCGCCTAGAGTCACTTTTAGTTAGAATTACAACTTAATGTTCTGCTATAAGGCAGCTATACATATATATGATATAGAATATGTATAGCTCAATATTTTAACGAATTGCAAAAGCTGAAAAATGTATCAAAACCTACTGGTTAGTCTGTGAAATAATTGAGTTAGTTGATTAATCATTATAATAATCATTTAAATTAATTGATTACAAGAATTTTTAAAAAGCTTATTAAATAGTTTTCCGTAGTCCTTATTATTTGGAGAAAAAAACTAAACAAAACTGCTTTACTGCTTATTAATATTCTAAAAACTTTCGTCCACAAAATCAAAGCCATGCGATTCAACCAAAATGGAGAAATATGCAGAAGGAAAAAAACATAAAACAATAAAATATATCGTAGACCATTGCCACCCCTTATGACTGTGTTAAGGTATGTAAGGTTCTTTAAATATAATAATTTTAGATTAGTTCAAGTTGTAAAATGTCATGTGATGCATTTCCCGATTTGTAAATAATTAATAATTCATGATCGTGGTAAAAATATATATTTTTAAACTATATTAAGGTGCAGTAAAGGTACAAAAATGGTATAAAAGTTTTTCAAAACCATTTGAAATACAAAGTACATTTCTAAATATTGGCACTCATTTTGAATTTTTTAAAAAATATATTTTTGTTTATATATTGTGGACACTCTTAGGTATTATTGCCCCTGTAATTGATCTTATAATAATAATAATAATAATAATAATTCCTTATATTTATATAGTGCTTTTCTTGGCTCTCAAAGCGCTGTACATAGAAGGGGGGAATCTCCTCAACCACCACCAGTGTGCAGCATCCACCTGGATGATGCGACGGCAGCCATATTGCACCAGAACGCCCACCACACACCAGCTTATTGGTGGAGAGGAGACATCAGAGTGGAGTGATGAAGCCAATCAGCAGATATGGGGATGGTTAGGAGGCCATGATGATCAGAGGCCAATGGGCGAATTTGGCCAGGATGCCGGGGTTACACCCCTACTCTTTTTCGAAGGACATCCTGGGATTTTTAATGACCACAGAGAGTCAGGACCTCGGTTTAACATCTCATGCGAAAGACGGTGCTTTTTGTCAGTATAGTGTCCCCGTCACTACACTGGGGTGTTAGGACCCACACAGACCACAGGGTGAGCACCCCCTTCTAGCCTCACTAACACCTCTTCCAACAGCAACCTAGTTTTCCCAGTAGGTCTCCCATCCAGGTACTGACCAGGCTCAACCCTACTTAGCTTCAGTGTGGCTGCAGGGTGATATAAACACCTATAACAATATAAACACATATATAACAATTTGATAAGGATACTTTGTGAGGAAAACATTTAGAGGTTAGTTCATCTGTGGTACATTCTATTGCCACCTTGTGTTCTGTAATAGTCATTGCAATTGTACATGCTGTTTCTAGTGGTCATGATGTATCAATATAAATACCTTTGCTATGTGTTCATGCATTAAATGGACAGTTCACCCCCAAAAATGAAAATTGTCATCATTTAGTTATCCACAAGTTGTTCCAGACTTGTATGAATTTCTTACTTTTGTTGAACATAAAATAAGATATTTTAAGTGATATATTTTGAAGTGGGGAACCAGATTATTTATTTCTTATTTTGTTTGTGAACTGTTCCGAACCGTTCTTAATGGTTTTCATGGAGGTGGGAGTGATTTTGGCATGGTCCATTTTAGGGCTGCCACTAACGATTTTTATTGAATTTTATTGAACAAAACTGTTAAAATACATAATGTATTATAAACAATAGAGCTAATGTACATTACGCATTACAACAAAGACCTGCAGAAGGCACCAACGGCCCGAAGATTGTTTTTACACATTGCTGTGCGATCTAATACTTAATATTGACCAAGCACCATTTAATTCAAATGTCCACTTAATCTTTAATATTTGGCCATTTCTTTTGGACAGAAATGCTATAGCCACTTTAATTAAAAGAATATGTGGACATCAAAACGTGTAAACTCTGAGTGAGTGTTTGAGCTTTTATTTTGAAATCGCGATGTATCTTCCTGAGTTTGCGTAGATTTATAAATGATTTACCTTACAAATCTGACGAAATGGCGCACGTTGCGTTCCCAGATGAACGTTATAATAAACCTAAACTCACAACAACATGCAGAGATGGAGTTTGAGACCCTCCACATATGTAAATGATAACAGTTCCTGTGGAACTACTGTGAACGGAGCCGCTGTGTGACGCATGTACTTAACCTACACGCATGTAAATAATTAAAGCTAATATACTGTATTAGAACTATTAGAATAATCAAATATAATTATTTAATTAAATTGTAGCGTTTGTGAATTCACAATTATGCTTAATTATTTTAAATGGGTTTAATATATGCAGCCTTGGGAAACAGTCTAATAATTAGTTTTATGGATTCTCGTTCGTGTAATGCGCCACTTCTGGTATTTTAATGGTTAGTCGACACGAGCAAAATGAAGTCGAAGATTTTAAAAAATCGAATAGTTAAATAAAATCGACAAATCGTGACATCCCCTAGTCCATTTAGGTTATAGGCTGACATTCTGTTCCAAGAGTCTTTTCATAAATTAATGTATTTTGCGTTGAGTTTAAAGTATACTTTTGTCTTCGTGGTCCTCATAGTTGCCATTTGGGATTAATGTTTCCATCCTGGTGATTATATGTACAGTGGGTACGGAAAGTATTCAGACCCCCTTAAATTTTTCACTCTTTGTTATATTGCAGCCATTTGCTAAAATCATTTCAGTTAATTTTTTTTCCTCATTAATGTACACACAGCACCGCATATTGACAGAACTGAATACTTAGGACCATGTGTTATTTCAGTTTTTCTTTTTTAATAAATCTGCATAAATGTCAACAATTCTGTGTTTTTCTGTCAATATGGGGTGCTGTGTGTACATTAATGAGGAAAAAAAATTAACTTAAATGATTTTAGCAAATGGCTGCAATATAACAAAGAGTGAAAAATTTAAGGGGGTCTGAATACTTTCCGTACCCACTGTATATATGGTCTGTGTTTCATCAACTTAAGCATCCTTATCATACCACTTTCTGTTTTGGTGACTCTTTGGCTTTGTCTCAAAACCTAGTAAGCTTGCCTGGTCTAGGGACCGCATTTTTGGGTATCATAGGCTGTTAAACATGCATATAATGCCCCAAAATTCTGTCAAGGTGAACATTTCACTAGCTCTAGATCTTGCTTCCCATTTGTTCTATTGTCTGTCTCTTTTATCTTCTCGTGATGATGTAATTGTTGGCACTTTCAAGTCAAGCTTGTATTGTAATACAGTGAGTTCATGCCCCCTCTGTAGGTTGAGTCGCTGGAATGCATCTTCGATGGGCCATCCACTGTAGTGAACGAGGAGAGTCCTCCGACTCCTACTACTCCTCTCTCCAACCCGTACCCTCAAAGTCCTGTGACCGTCCAGGTAACAGTCACTCGTCTGACTTGGCAAGCATCTTTATGTGCTTCTGATGTAGTACCTGCAGTTTGCCAATTCTGTGTTTGTCATATGGCTGTCAGTCATGTGCGGTCTAGTGTCGATCATCTCAATGTGATCAGTGTGACTGGTCGATGCAGCTTTTCATCGTTTCATGATGATTTGAATGCATTTGATCAGACTTAATGCTGTCACTAGAGGGTACAGTACAGTACAACTCTTGCATTGTACCTCTCATTGTCCTTCCTATTTGTATTTATGCAAAATTTCATTTTGATAAGTGCATGAGCCTGCTAGAATCTACACACGTGGGTTCTAGTTAAATGATAGACTTGTGTTTTTAAATGCAACAGTTGTTTGGCTTCATATGTTGCAGCGATAGCTTTGCTGTTGCATTTGTTATCTGTTGGTGCATGCCGTCATACATGGAAGCACCATTGCTTCCACAGCGTATGGCCAATGTTTTTTCGAGCTTCAGGATCTTGTCCCATTATATAAGATGAATAGCAAATTCCTCGTTGACTCCTTTTCTGAATGACTTTTCTGGTCTTGGGATTTATGAGGTGGATGTGCTTATTCAGGCCTGAAAACAGTTTGCATTTTTTTGCCACAAGCATCTTAAGTATGAGGCGGTGTTGGTATGGGTTTGAGGTGAGGCTGTGTCCTTCAGTCACTTTTCTCATACAAATCATGAGCCTTGAGCTGCCTCCCATTTCCCGTCAGTGACGTCAGACCTGATATATCTCCCCATGTGGCAAAGTTGAATGGCTTGATCGCACATTCAAGAAAGCATCAGGAGACCACAACGAATGCGAAGAGGTCAAGGTGCCAGAGCACTGTCCCCTACAACCCAGGAATTTCCACTGGCACAGGGAACGATGTTACCCTGCCTCATCTCCAAGACAACGTGAGGAAAACATCGTCTTCTCTTTTATCACAATGTAGCAAATGGACACTGCAGCCGTTTGTCAGAGAGGCACAGCATTGGAGTAACGTCTGCATCGCAAGCCTCTGGACTAATTTCTTTCAGGCAATCAGAGTGGAGCGCAGTCAGTGCTAGCCAAGTCAAGCACCCAGTCTCACTCTCTCAGCTTCCTGCTGACTCATTTTGAGCTGGAAGAGACGAACGCAGGCACCTGCAGCCGTCTGCACTGAGCTCGCATCCCACCACTGCACAGCCGCGATCGCATCAGCGTGCCAGGAACTGCATCAGCCACAGCAGTGAGAGAGAGAGAGAGAAGGTGAAACGAGTAGCATTACAGGGGGCTGCACAGATTGCGAAGCGCTTTATTTCTGCTGCAGTTTGTGTACGCCAGGCAGCCTGTTTTTTTCCCCTCTTGTCCTGCGTTCTGCTCTTTGTAGCTACCTGCACCATATGTTTTCATCAGCGGCACGCACTATGTGCAGAAACTGGCTTTGAGATGCCTGGCTAAGAAGAGGTGGAGGGGGGCAGGTCAGAGTCAGGAAACGAGTTATATTTCACTGAAGCGTGAACCCCACACACGCACACTCCAGCCTCAGACCACAATGCTCAACTCGGTGTGGTATGCTAAAAAGATGGGTCGCCGGATCATGGGTACCCTAAGGAGAACCAAGAGGCGACGTCTGCACTTGTTGGTAGGTCTGGAACTCCGCAACAAGAAAATGCTGCGTGTCAATCACTGCAGTGAATAACTTGCTCTCGGTAAAGCAAATGATACATGCTTAAACTTAGTTTTCGATGTTGACAGAAGTTGCTTGATTTGCTTTGTATAAAACAATGTATTGTGCATCATTTGCAACTGCATTAATCTGATTCATAACAAGTAAAATGTCCTTCCACTCAAAAGACTGAATGGACTATTTAATCATGGCCAAGATTGAGAAGCTAGGTGCATTAACAAAACAGAGGTGCGTTATTTTTTTGTTAGTACGTCATGGAGTCTGAAAGGCACTGGTTGACAGACCGTCTCGTAAGGCCAGAGTAAAGTCATTTGTTTTGTTGCGTGAAATATGAGCATTGTTCTGCATTACACTGTGGCAGTCACCTGCGTGAGTGTGTGATGTCTGGCACGTCATTGTGTTTCAATGAGAAAATGTGAAAGCACATATCTCTTCCCTCTGCTGCCTGGCAACCTGCGTGCCTCTGTCATGCAGCAGTGCTTGCAGTGTCTTACACACGCGAACACACACACATGCGCTGCACAAAATGTGTATGTTCCAGACATGAATGGCAGCGATGCTTTGCCACTGATCCAATCATGGCTGTTGAACACATTGGAATGCTTAAGCTCATTTAACTGGTCAGATTTACTGTTATGGTCCCTAGTCGCCAAATGATGCATGTAATTTGTCATCAAAGGCATGTTACATGTTTAAATACCCACATGATAGCTTGGGCTGTATCTATTGCTGGGTTGTTAGAAGGTACTGTTTGCTTTTTTGTGTATATATTCCAGTCCTTATCAAGACACAATTACTTTGCAGTTGGCCTCTTTACATTTTAGTAATTTAAATGATGTAACTGCTACATTATCTGGAAAAAAATCCTGCAGATTACAAGTCATCGTTCAGGTTGAAGACGTGAGTAAATGTAACCTTAATGGGATCCCAAAGTGTATAGATTAAACATTTTTCATTTAGAAAAAGGGTAATAAACAATCCCAGTGTTTGGCTGTCCACAGATATTCTGTTAACATTAGGCCTCTGGGGAATGTGCACTCAGAATTCCTTACAAAACTCAACAATTTAATTTGATTAAGCCAATCAGACATTTTTGGTCCTGTAAACATGAGACGTGCATAATAGTATCCACATTCTAAAAAGCTGTGAGGTGCAATGGTCAAAGATTTCCATCTAGAGCCATATTTATATAGAAAAGCTATTTTCTATATAATTAACGGAGCTTTGTAAACAGCTCAGAGTAATCACGTCATCTCCGTAAGAATGATATGATTGGCAGAACAAATTTACCTGTAGTTTTGAAAAGGTCCTGTTCACACATGATCTCTTAACGGCAATTTACCAGTGAAGACTGTATGTGTGAAAGGGGCTAAACTCTTCCTCTGCATATGCGGTGAGTTTGGGTTGCTTAACTTTCATATGGGAAAACTGTGCGGTAATCCTCTGCAGGTATTTGTTATAATATAGGCATATTACATTGTCTTTAACAGTTGTTCAATAAAACCATGTACTTGGTTTTGATACTTTATTTGAGGCCAATTATTATTGCCTCATCATTATTTTATATATAAATAGTCATATTAAAGCCTATTTTTCACTTAGTTCTTTTTGTATTACTAAAACATACTTGTCAAAATCATCAGTAGATTACTTGATTAGCAAAATAATGGTTAGTTAAGCCCTAGATTTGTTAAAAATTTCAAAATATACCTGCATTGTTCTACTTTTTGTAATTAAAAGACAAATATTTTGTCATTCAAATATTTCTTAAAGTATTAAAATATTGTCTCGTTCTATTGAACCAAGTATATGCATTTTGTCTCATCTCGTGAGCTAAGTTTATTGTCACACCCCTAGTGTTGATAAGCGGTGATATAGCTCATAATTTTCCAAGTGTATGATATAGCCTAGCTTTCATTCTTCAGGTCAGTCATATACTCGTGAAAATAAAAATCAGTTTGAATAAGGAAAGCGATAACTTTGCCATAGTATCCTTTCAAATGTTAAAGTTGCCACAGTCATATTTTTTAATAAGTGAGATCTGATTGTAGTCCTTGAAAACCAAAAAAGGAGTGCTTGAAAAGTCCTTGAAAGTCCTGGAATTTCATTTTGCAGTATCTGTACGAACCCTGTTTAAGTTACCAGTTCTTGGAGCATTTTATTTTGTTGTTGTTAATTGAACTAAACTGTAGTTTTCTGTAGTAAACTGTCTTTGTATATTTCCTATTTTATATTAATTTCCTAGTATTTAATTTACTATTATTTCTTTTGAACAAAACAGTTTCAGAAATTTCATGTTTTAAATTGTAGGTTATCTTGTACCCTGTCAAGGACAAATCTAACCAGCAAAACTTGATATCAAAAGCATCCTAATGTTACATGTGTTTGCATTATAGTGAGTAACCTTTCCTGGTATTGCCGTTTCAAATAGCCTACCATAATCTGTAGTCTGAGCCTGTCAAGGGCTAATGGGAAGGGCAGATATGTTACTAGTTAGTTTCAAGGAAAATCATTTTCAAATAAGGTTTTTTTTTTGTTTTTTTTTTTGGGCAAATTACCCTGTGTATGTGTCCACCCCCGCAATCCCCCAACCCCCAGAAAAAAGTTCAGGCTCAGGATATTTTTTTTTTCCTTTAACCCCTGTAGGGCTGTAGCTATCGATTATTTTCTAATCGAGTAATCGGATAAGAAGTAATTTTTCTTTATTAAAGAGCAATACAAGAGATGATAAGATGAATCTCTTAGAGTAAACAACTAATTTGTTTTCTTTTTAGAAAAATTTACATTTTTCTTGCTGAAATTGCATACATTAATAACCATGAAAACTAAACCCATTTAATGTATTTAATTGCCAAATTACATTCAAAATGCAAATACAAATATATCAATAAAATAAAAAAATAAAAAATATTAATAAAAAAATAAATAAAAAAATCAATTTCACATTACTTTAAAAAAGGTAAACAGTACAAACCAAAACTAAGACATAAATCAAAATAATAGTAATAAAAATAATACCTAAACATTGCATTTATGTAGTGCAACTTAACTTTCAAGTTTCAGCCTAACTAAAGCTCAAGCATGACATAAGCCTTTACTGTCTTCTTGGAAGGCTTTGTTGCTTTTGTGAGAGGCAAAGCTCAGTGGACAGGAAGGTAACTTGGAACAAGAGCAAGAGACCATGCACAATTTCTAAACACATTTTTCTGCAACATGAAATTAGAGTTATTTGGAGAATAAACCCTCTTAAATGTCCCTTTACGTACTTGTGTGTGTGTGAAACTTGTTTTTGATATCCTTCATATTCTGTGTGCTGGTCAGTTCACAGCAGTGATAGAAATTAATCTGTTCCAATAAGATTGATTTTCACATTTTATGGGTATTTTTACCTTTATAAAGCCTTTTTTTTTTCTAAAAGTGCATCATCTTTTGAGTCAAATTCTCACATTTAATCAGTCAATTAGAATAAAAAACATTTGGGCTGTTACCAAACAAATGATATCAGTATCAAAATTCATCTTTGCAATGCAGAGGAAACACAGAAGCTGCATGGGATGAATTTTCCCACACAGAGGGACATGAATGCATTTAACCTGCTGTTACAAATGCATAAATAATATTTTATTATTTTAAACATAAAACATTGAATACTGATATTGAAAATTATTTTAAGAATGAAAAGATACTTTAAATGTGAAATTAAATGTGAAGTGACTGTTAAGAAGTGATTCATTGCGATTGAACTGAATCATTTAAATGGTTGATTCGTTCAGGAACGAAATGCCGTCATGTTGCTCAGAGACGCAAAAACAGGCAATATAGTGTCTAAAACGTAAGTCTTATAATATTACCTTCTTGTTTATTGAACTGTTGAATAAAATCACATTTGTAATCATGCTGATTTTAGAGGTGAAAACTGGAGAAAACTCTTCGTGTGATATTGACTAGCTTTCTTTCTGTGGTATTTTTATGCACAATGGCATTTAGTCTTTCACAAAACATAGCTAACGTAGGGAGGGACATGATAACTAGCCACCATATTGATTTACGGTCTTAAATATGTCCAGCACTTTTTTTTTTACAGTCTATGGTCCAGCGTTTATCGGGTTGTGAGTCAGTAATAATGGTCCGTGGGGAAACACGGTGTTCCGTGTGTAGTTACAGTAAATGGACTAAACGAAGCCTCGATGCATTTATTTTGATTTATTTGATTATAAATTATATTATATTTTATTAATTATACAGCATATATGATTTTTTTTGTATTCGAGGAATCGTTTCAGCCCTAAACCCCTGTATTAGTTATGTAAACTATTCAGGGAAATATTGTATAGGTGTAGCATTCCATTAACTGTAACTTTATTTACTTATAAATAATACGTTTTAAAAGTTTTTTTTTGGGTTGAGCCATTGCCTTGTTGACAGCGCTTCAAGTGACACTAGTCAGAGTCCCGACTTGTGGTCCTTTCCTAATTGTGCTCCCCTCTCTTCTCCTTCATCGCTTCTGTTTTTTTTTCAGCAGTCCTCTCAAGTAGAAGTAAAAAGAGCCAAAAATATTATTTTAAAAAGATGTTATTAGTATATTAGAAATCAATAATTCATTTTGTGAATCAAACTACACTGGTCACATAGCATGTTTTGATTCACTAAAAAAGAAACCGCTCATAACATTTATTTATTAAAAAATCAGAAAACAATGATCATGTTCGATGTTTGTTTTTGCGTGCAATGCACAAGAAAAACATGTAGAAAGATCTAGAAGTATCTTAGTTAAAAGATCTGTGAATGCCAATTTTTAAAATGCAAGAAAAGTCTGCAGATTCTGTCTGGTGGAATCTGCATCCAGTTACTACCTGAAAAATGTTGTCTTCAAAATGCTCTCCTCAAAGGATCTGTGATGGAGAAGCTACAGATAGGCTGCTAAAGTTCTGAATATATATATATATATATATATATATATATATATATATATATATATATATATATATAT
>NW_015506098.1:121609-122265 GCF_001515645.1 Sinocyclocheilus grahami | reverse complement strand
ACATCTTTGGAGGGAGTTGAAAATCCGTGTTGCCCAGCGACAGCCCCAAAACATTACTGCTCTAGAGTAGATCTGCATGGAGGAATGGGCCAAAATACCAGCAACAGTGTGTGAAAACCTTGTGAAGACTTACAGAAAACGTTTGACCTCTGTCATTGCCAACAAAGGGTATATAACAAAGTATTGAGATGAAATTTTGTTATTGACCAAATACTTATTTTCCACCATAATTTGCAAATAAATTCTTTAAAAATCCTAAATCCTTTTTTTTCTCAGTTTGTCTCTCATAGTTGAGGTATACCTATGATGAAAATTACAGGCCTCTCTCATCTTTTTAAGTGGGAGAACTTGCACAATTGGTGGCTGACTAAATACTTTTTTCCCCACTGTATTAGGGCCGGTAAGCGATTCAAATTTTTAATCTAATTAATTACATGATGTGGCGATTAATTAATATAATTAATCGCACATCAAATTTGGCTGAGAAATTACTCCCAAACGATAATTTAAAGGGGTCATATGATGTTGCTAAAAAGAACATTATTTTGTGTATTTGGTGTAATGAAATGTGTTTATGTGGTTTAAGGTAAAAAAAAAACACATTATTTTCCCATACTGTACATTATTGTTTCTCCTCTATGCCCCGCCTTTCTGAA
>NW_015506098.1:118956-121386 GCF_001515645.1 Sinocyclocheilus grahami | reverse complement strand
ATGATGTTGCTAAAAAGAACATTATTTTGTGTATTTGGTGTAATGAAATGTGTTTATGTGGTTTAAGGTAAAAAAAAACACATTATTTTCCACATACTGTACATTATTGTTTCTCCTCTATGCCCCGCCTTTCTGAAACGCATCGATTTTTATAAAGTTCATGGTCTGAAAAGCGAGGTGTGCTCTGATTGGCCAGCTATCCAGTGCATTATGATTGGCCGAATACCTCAAGCGTGTGACGGAAATGTTACGCCCCTTGCCATATTGTGATACCTTGTCCCGGCCGGAGCGACAAGACAAAAACATTAAAACCCATTATGAATGAGGCATTTGTTGCATCCAGTGGGGACATAATTACTGATTATAATTACTTATACTGTCTTTTTACGCGTTGCATTGCATCGCGCCGCGTAAACATAAAACCATGTCTGCATTTGTGATCATAGAAATGACAAACAAGCGCTACTCTACACTGCTCAAAACTCGCTTTTGAATCATCAGTGGCAAATTCTTTAAATATGAAAAACGTACTTACAGTCTGTGAGTCAGAACAGCTGGCATTGTAGTCTACTCTACCAGGATCAGGAAACAGTCCTCCATAAAATGCGCTGGACACATCGGAATATTTGGGTTGAACTGTTCTGGAACAGTGTTGTAAATACAACTTAACCACTGATTTCCAGTCGTGTCCTTTTTTGGAAGACCAAACAAAGTAGTTTCGCTTTTACAACGAAACACAGTGTCTCACACACAGCGGGCTAGAGTGAGCGAAGGCCGGGGGCCAGAGTGAGTGCGGACGGTGGCCTAGAGTGAGCGGAGGCCGGCTTGAGTGAGCAGCGGCCGGAGGGCTTGAGAAAGGTGCGGCGGGTGGGCTTGGGGCAACCACATGTGACGACCACAGGCTGGACTCTGCTTCGTCCATGGTGAAAGCCGATCCGGCGATCCGCAACGCGTAGTTGATGTATTCCCTCAGCGACCAGCACGAATCGGCTCTAGGCATGACGAAGCGGATATAGTCCTCTTTTGGAAGGCCATACAAAGTAGTATCGCTTTCACAACGAAACACACAGCGCCTTCACGACATGGCGGCAACAACAATACTACAGCGAGAATACTACAGCCTTCTTTCTTTACGTGAACATTTGAGCGGCGTTATGCAAATCTTCCCACATCGTGACGTAGACATGTGGGGGTGTATTAGAACGAGCCATTTTAGGTAGGTGTGGTTGACTTTTATAAAGAATATCTCTTTGGATTTGAGACTTCAGTCTTTGCAACTTTACAGATCTTCTTGATGCACCAATAGCTTGTAACACTCCAAAGAGAAAGGAAAAATTGAAATCGCATCATATGACCCCTTTAAAGCCATTGTCGTGTAAAGCATCCAACAGACATTACAAAAAGTAGCTTCAGAAAGAAATATTTTGTTTGATAAAATTTATTACATATAGTCTTTTGGACCATGAGGGTGAGCAAATGATGACACAGTTGTCATATTTTGGTGGGTGAACTATACCTTTAATAATTTATTTTATTATTATTACTATGGAAATATGAAATTATTTCTTTAATAAAATGATACTCTAAACAATAAACTAAAACTGCTAGTAGGTGGTGGTAATTGTCTTAATGATTAATTCATTGAGTAATTTATTCATTCATTTGATTAAATGGCTGATTCATTCAGGAGTGAAGTAAATGGTTCTCATTATGAATGGTCCATTGAAGCGGATCATCATCATCAGACCAATCAGTGTGTGACATCAAAGTACCGCGAGAGCTATAGAGAGCAGACGGCTCCTTATGCTTTTGAATCACTCTCGCGGTCCTTTGATGTCATACGCTAGTCGATCTGTGCAGCGCCACTTTAAAACCAACGCGCCAATGGTTCAACAAGCCAAATGATTCACCCAATTCGTTCAAAACGTCCATTAAGAAATGAAATGCCGCTGTGTGTTGCTCTGAGATGAACAGTTCTGCTTTGTCTTTATAATTTTGTTGGCAAAATTGATCAAAACAGACAACATTGTGTCTAAAATAACACAGTATTAACTTCTTATTTACTGAACTGTTGTATAAGATCAGTATCAAGTTTGTACTCGCGTGATATTGCACTTATTGCTCGTGTGTTATTGCTTAACTATATGATGTAAATATGAGACGAAAACTCAAACAGGCATTTTTGCCCCATATAGGGACATTCTAACAATGTTCTCTAGGCTCCATCACGCAGTGAGTTGTTGCCCAGTCCCCTGCCTCATATTTGTCATCAATCAACTGCATGAAATGTCAGATGACCCACGTGGGTCTGGGGCGGGGCACGTGCATTAAATGCATTAATAATTTTAACACGTTATTTTTCACCATAATTCATTAATCTAATTAACGCGTTAAATTACCTGCCCTAAAAAATATATATATATATATATA
>NW_015506098.1:101074-118735 GCF_001515645.1 Sinocyclocheilus grahami | reverse complement strand
GGTCTGAATACTCTCCGCACCCACTGTATATATATATATATATATATATATATATATATATATATATATATAACAATGTACACTCAGGTGATCTCCAGGTTATCTTAGGTGATCTCAAATGAAAAAAAAGACCTACAAATTTAATTAAAACATTTATAAGCAGATAAAATTATATTGTCACATTGCTCTTCCATATATTTCAGCTCTTCAAGGACCTACATTACTTCAAGGACCTACATTAGACAATGCATTTATTTGAGTTGGGAACTTGTTAATTATGGATTGAGTTTCTCTTTTGATAAAAGAAATTTCATGGGTCACAGTTGTGGGCAAGGTTGTAATTAGCAGCAGTTCTTTCATGTTTCCCGAACAGAACAGACTTTTATCAGACACAGAATCAAGAGAAAAGGTGGTGACAGGAATAGCTAAGACAACATCTATGTATCCTGACCCTGCTTTCAACATCTATTGAGAAGCTGACCAGCAGTCTGGCCCTGTCAATAGCCAGCCTAATTTGTGTTCCATTGTGTGGCCTATGGAAGATTTGAAAACTGATATCCAATGTTAGTTGCCCATTGTTGCTGTAGAAAAAGTCAGTAGGTACCTTCGTGCAGTAGCTGTTACCGTTTCACCACATCTTAACATGTTACCCTGGTCTGATCCATTTGTTATTACTACTGATGTGGATTTTCCATGCTGCTCAGTGCTGCATCGTGCTGGTTTAAATGTCAATTAGCAAGGTGACAGGCTTGGTTCTGAGAGGCGGCTCTAAATGGTTTTGCTGGCATCTTATTAGACATGCACACTGTGTATTCAGAGGTAATTTGGTATGTATTATTGATGTCCTGCCATATCTATTGGCAATCTTTTCAGAGGGAGGAGCTTTAGCATTGTTGTTTGGGATGCCATCTTACCCTCTTGATCAATAGTTAAAGCTAAACAAGCCAATCCTTAGTCAGCTAATCCTGACAAGCCAATTCTTCAGTTTAATTCACTGGTGTTTATGTGCAAAGGGCTTTATCTGATTACATGGAGGCATGCACGACTATCACAGTGCTCGAGCCAGCGTGGTGTTGACATGCAAATGATGATGTTTTCATACCATCCAGTCCCTGCTGTAGGCTCAAGTGCACTAATGAATATGTCAACAGATGAAGCAGAAGAGCGTGTTTACTGTGGCTTCTGGTGCAAGACAGGGGACCGGAGCCTGCACGGGAAATCCTGCTGGCTCTCTTAGATGTGCGAGCAGTTGCCATGGCTTTAAGCTCCCAAGGGTGTGGAGGCAGAGCCTGGTGACAAAATGAGTCAACTCATCCGGCACCTGTGGCACATCTACGAAACTGTTGTATGGAAGAGGTATCTTCTGAGTGCCACTGTTAAAGGTTGGGCACTGCATCCACACCAAATGGTAATCCGGACCTGGAGAATACTTCATACCTTTGTGTTTTTTCAGTTATTGACAAAAACTTCTACACATTTGATAATCTGGGAAAGCCTTCTTGGAAGACTGAAGATTGAATGTCATTGTAGAATGAAGCATGATTGGGTCCAGTTTTCACTTGGCATCATTTTTTGACACTCGGAAGCATTGTTGGTTGGGCAGAGTGACATTCCCAATTGGACTTGGACAGGCAGCTGTTAATTATATGATGGCCTTTAAATTTACTGTCTTGGACGCTCTTTGAATTGCACAGATGGCATCAGTGGAACAAAGTAGTGCCAACTCGTAATTTGTCCAGCGACTGATCGGCATTTTTGAGTTTGTATACCCAGCATCTTGAGGCTAAAAATAGCAGCTAGCTTTGTGTAGAATATTTTTCTTTCTTCTCTTTACTTAATTCTCTCTGGTGCGTCTGAATCGAAGCAGTGTTGGATGGTTGTTGCTGTGTCACGGAGTAAGTCTTGGGCGGAATGGAGTATCTAGGGTCATGACTTCACAGCACACTTGAAGCTATGTCCTGATGAAATCCCCTGATATGTCTGGCACAGGAAGCCACGCTCATAATTAAGGAAGTTGTTTGGAAAAGCTCTTAGACTTTGACTTAGATGTTATTAGATTTGTTTTCCTGTCTTTGTCATCAACACGCTCCTGAGAAGTGACTGGCGTGCATTTATAGTGCATTTGCAGTGATGAACTACATCTTCAGTGGAAACACCCTGTACTCCAGGGGAAGTCGAGGCAGCAGCACCAGTTCGGCCCATGGTGGCTCATCTGGACCTAAGCTCAGACAGTGGTCCATACGTAGTTCCTCTGAGGAGACTGCAAAACAGACGCCGTCCCGTTGGCGCCGTGTTCTCGCTACCTTCACCCGGCTCAATACCTTCACTGATTGCATCGTATCAAGGACAAGTCAGGTAAGTTCTGCAGGCTCATGCAGAGGTGCCATGGGACACAGACTTCAAGTCATAATGTTAGCTTTCAACTCATATGTGGCAATTACAAGTTCTGTCTGTCAAATAAACTTGCTTGCTACGCATGTGCATTTCAGGGTTTACTGCCAGTCTACGGTTTTCAGTCATGGCTGTTACAGTTGAGCTAGCAGTTTTTGTGTTTTGCATAATATTTTTAAATCTAAAAAAAATCTTAAAAATACTTCAATATCAAAATATCGTTGTTATTAAAACTTCTTAGTTTCATTGCATGGATTCAAGTCCAAGCTCTGTGGTTTAACAGTGACTTTGAACCAAATGAGGCTCCACTTTGCAGCACTGATGGTTGCAGCGGAGAAAGTTAGTTGTCAGATGACAGACTGTATTATTAGTTATCCTAATAATTGTTTTTAATCAGTCAGCTTTACCTTATATTGTGTGATCAGCGCATATGCTAATATAACCAGATAATGCCACTACATGTGATAGCAGAATTTCTTGCCCAAACTCTTGTACCTTCGTAATTGTAGTCAGCTGAATATGACTTGATATAATAGCAGCAGTTCAGCTGAAGGTCAGAGAGATAAATGAGCAGTCGAATCCCCCTTATACAGTCTAAAAGAAACAGATAAGTCTCTAAAACATACGTGCATGTGTAAATATTATGGCATGGCCTTCAAGTAATTGATTAATTTCCAAAAACTTTCCAGTTAAACTTCTTTGGGGTGGACAATATGACCAGAATCTTAAATGTTGTTATTTATATGTGTATTATTAACTGTGACAGTGATACACATCATCATCAAATAATTATTAGGATTGTCACTACAAGAAATTGTTATAAATTGAACAGAAGATTTCGTAATCCCTCATATGGCGATATAACACATGAACAAATATCTTACCAACATACAACTACAAGTATGTCCAATTTATCTGCATACATACAGCACACGCATATAAAACAATAAACACTCAATATAGCAAATCTCAATTGCTTTATTATTTTTTATCTTTGCCTAACTATAAAACAACTTTGAAACTGTGTATTGTGAAAAAACGCTTTACAAATAAAATTGACTTGTGACTCTCGCTATAATAGTAGTAGCAGCAACAGTAGTAGTAATATAAGTAAAAAAATAAAAGATTTGTTGCATTGTGACATAAAATCTAATTGTCATTACTGTCAATCAAAAACATTTTATTTTTAAGTAATTCTTCATAGAAATAACAGTATCATGTTTAAAGTATTTATATAAAAGTAAAAATCATTGCTCAGACACAATGAGTTTCATTACTGTATTATAAAGTTGCAATATAAAAAAAGTATGTTTCTAAAATAGGTTTGATTTTTAAGCTAAACTGATTGATTGATTTTTATTTTTATATAACCCAGATATATCTTGGTGATGGTTCACCCTAGTGCTATGTCATCAGAAGTGATTCCTAACAAAATCATGATCCTAACATATGGGAAACTGTATACTTTCTATACCTTGTATGTTCCATTTAAAATGTACAGGTGTTGGTATTATCTTTAGATAGTTGTGATCATCAAAGCAAAATTATCCAAGAACATTTTGTTGGTTGTATAGCCAGTAGATGGCACTAGAACTGCATTGTTTCTTGAGGTGAAACGGCGTGCTGTACAGTTGATCCAAATCCTGACTACATCTTTGCAGTTTTGGATTAAAACCTCTCAGATTCACCTGAAATATCCAGAAGTTGGATAAAACGTGGTCTACAAAGAGCCACAGAATTATTATTAATATTACCATCTTACTATTATTATAATATATTTTTGAAGCATTCAAAGGGTTAAAAGCAGCACTTTTCAAATTATGAATGAATAGACTGATTCTCTCGTCTTCGTTCTGAAATCTAATGCTTTGTGCTTGGCACTGTAATTTTACATTATTAAAATACACTTTAACCTGCTCATTGTATTAAAGTTCATCCCCGCTGACATACATACTACTCTAAATGCTGAAGCAGTGGTTGTTAACAGCTTGGTGCACTCACACTCATCAATTCAAATCCACTTATAAAATCAGCCTCCAATGCAATAACCATGAGTTGTAATGTCAACGCAGCTATTCTAGGCCATTTATCTATTCATAATATTCGCAAAGGAAAGATCCTTTGCATCTGTACACTATGACAAGCCATCTGTCACAAAAGTGGTCATATGCAATATGCATTAGTTTGTGTGGCGCTTTATATGAATTATTTTCTTATTGAGTGACCCCAATTGAACAAAAATGAATTTCAAACATCAAAATCTATTCAGCTTAAAGGGGTCATATGATGCGATTTCAATTTTTCCTTTCTCTTTGGAGTGTTACAAGCTCTTGGTGCATAGAGAAGATCTGTAAAGTTGCAAAGACTAAAGTCTCAAATCCAAAGAGATATTCTTTATAAAAGTTAAGAGTCAGCCACACCTACCTAAAACGGCTCGTTCTAACATGCCCCCACATATCTACATCACTATCTGGGAAGATTTGCATAACGCCGCCCAAATGTTTTATTCTCGCAGTAGTATTGTTGCTGCCACCATGTCGTGAAGGCGCGGTGTGCTTCGTTGTGAAAGCAAAACTACTTTGTTTGGCCTTCTAAAAGAGGACGATATCGCTTCGTCATGCCTGGAGCTGATCCGTGCTGGTCGCTGAGGAAATACTTAAACTTCGCGCTGTCGATCACCGGATCGGCTTTCACCGTGGACGAAGCGGAGTCCAGGTCGTCACATGTGGTTGCCACAGGCATCACGATATGGTAAGGGACGTAACATTTCCGTCACACGCTTGAGGAATTCGGCCAATCACAACGCACTGGATAGCTGGCCAATCAGAGCACACCTCACTTTTTCAGACCGATAAGCTTTGTAAAAATCGACGTGTTTCAGAAAGGCGGGGCATAGAGGAGAAACAATAATGTAGAGTATGTGGAAAATAATGTGTTTTTTTAACCTTAAACCGCATAAACACATTTCATTACACCAAATACACAAAATAATGTTATTTTTAGCAGCATCATATGACCCCTTTAATTAATTTATATATAATATCTAAGTCAACCTGACTATGATCTCACACAACAACACAGAAAAGATCCCCCTTAAACGTCATGCTGACTAAAGGAACGCAGGGAGGTCAGATATTATTAATTATGTAGGTGAGGAGCTGTTTACTATATGGATCCCCCTCTCACTAGGTTACAGTTGCTCTGTGTGTTGGCGCTGTTTCAGCAGGCTGGCTTTGTATGTGAATCGGAGCTCAGCATTGATTATTCATGCCAGGAAAAAGCCACTCCGTGCCTGATGCCTTTGCTCATTGGTGCTCTCTAATTGGCATGAGAATGCAGAGATGAAAGGATGGGTGAATGAGAGCGATACAGAGAGCGCAAGAGGATCATCGTGCACACAAACGCGTGAGAGCCCAGGCTGAATTTCCCTCCGTTTGTTTGTTGCCAAGGCACTGCACCAAAATACAGCAGCCTTCTCACCATCGACCTGGTTGTCCTAAAATTCAACGCCGTCTCCTCACATTTAGCTCACGTGCCGACCATGACGACCTTCTACTCCGGCCATGAGTATGGATGCCGGAGAGCAGACAGCTGTGAGAGGAAGAACGCCTCTCATGTGCAGGTCAACCTCAGGCAGAACCCGCCGTCCACCTCCATCCTCAAGCAAAAGCATCTCCAGCAGATGGTGACCCAGGAGGGCTCCATCCACACTATCTGCTACAACTCTTGCACCCTGCCATTAAACATAGGAAAGACCAGGACTAAGTTTCTCAATCTACGTGACAGTGTGAAGAAGAGCCCCACTATGAGCATGGCCAAAGTGAACGGGCCGGGGGAGAGGTTTTCTCTTTGGCCCTCTGTGTCATTTGATAAGGTAAGTTAGAGCAGAGAAAGGAGCAGCTCCGCGTTTAGACATTCTTTGATCATTGGCTCATTGGCTTTTCTGCATCTTGATGTTATTAAATTGGGTTCCTCCTTTAGACTCGTGACTGGTGTGCTCTGTCACAATTTTGTTTATCTTGATGACTCAGGCATACCTCTTTCACTGGTTGTGTGGAAATTGTGGTCTTCCAATGGATATTTTTGCTCATTAGTGTCTGTCTTTCATCGACAATAATGGACGTGGTGTTTGTCATCACCTTAGTGTCTCAAGAGTGCCTCTGTTTTGTTACTGCATTTCTTTGTGGTTTTCCTGTCCCGCATTCCTTTAATTGTCTTAGCATATTGGATTGTGTATTATATATTCATCTTTTTTCCTTTTCGAATGTCAGTTATTGTCAGGTCGATGCCAAGCTTTTTATCTGCTAATGTGTTGTTTTGTTCCATGTTAAAATCATTTAGAGCAATTAATCCCACAATTAAAGGTCTATAGAGGAACGTTTAAGTGGGATTCCAGTCAATGCTATTGACAAGCTCTAATTTTAGTTTCTGTGCAGACCATATGTTTGGAGTTTAGGTACCACAACATTTAAAGTGCCATCAGTATTGTTTAAAATCAAGTAAACCCAATGTATGTGTGTTTTTATACACTACAGTTTAAAAATTTGGGGTCGATAAGATTTTTTGAAAGAAGTCTCTTATGCTCTATAACAGTGGTTCCCAACCCTGGTCCTTAAGGCACCCCAACACTGCACGTTTTGCATGTCTCCTTATTCAAACACACCTGATTCAGGTCATCAGCTCATTAGTAGATACTCCCAAGACCTGAAACTGGTGTGTCATACAAAGGAGACATGCAAAATGTGCAGGGTTGGGAACCAATGCTCTATAAGGCTGCAATAAAAACAGTAGTATTGTGAAATATTACAATTTAAAATAACTTTTCAATTTTAATATATTTTAAAATGTAATTTATTCTGTGATGGCAAAGATGAAAAAAATAAATATAAAAATATACATTTAATAAAATGTTTAATATAATATATATACACTGTATATTAGGGGTGTAACGGTACACAGATGTCATGGTTCGGTAAATACCTCGGTTCAGGGGTCACGGTTCGATACGATTTCGGGACAACAAGAAAAAAACAACAAGACTACTATGCTAGGTTTCTTTTTATTTATTTTGAACAGACAGTAATAGAAATTACCATTTTTTTCCACCTAGATGTGAAAATACTAAATATTATATTAAATTATATTGTTATATATATAAAATCTGCAGTACATGTTTACATACGAGGAATAAATACTTGAAATAGATTTGATTTAGTTAACAGATAAACAAGGGAAAAAACGGTGTAACACGTAATGTAGCCTATATATGCTGAGTTTCATTTTTTTGACACGCTTAATTTGTTCACAGAAAGGAAACTCAAATGGCAGAAATGGCATCCTATTTGTGTTCTTTATTTTACAAAAGCACAATGTTTTGTTTTCATTGAGTGTACACAAATAAAAGTAGACCTTTTACAGTGATGCATTATTCTGCTAGTATAAGGAAAGCGTTTAAGTGATCGCGCACACACACACACAAAACATATCAGTTCCAGCATTGCTAACTTGACAGCGCAGTTGGTACTTTATCAAAATAAAATGCAGTGAACCAAACATCAGCGCCACACCCACCTCTGTGTCACTGAAGTACAAAGACTATCATTTAAATAATAAATAATAGTTTAGCATTCAGATACGTCACAAATAAGGAAATATTATGGAATATTTGGATTTGTGCCGAATGAGAGAGGTGGGATACATAAGCACAAAGCTCCATTTCGCAAACAATTGTGCGCGCAAGCCTTTAAAGTATACTCCTTTGTCAGTGAGAGACGCGTTCAGAATTGACATGGTCACTGTCTATTGATATATATTGATATATAAATTTTTTTAAATCTATTTAATGCTTCCTTGCTAAATTTAAAAAAAAAAATTTCAGCAAAAAGGCTTACTGACCAAACATTTGAACTGTAGTGTGTGTAAAAAAAAAATTATGTAAATGCATATTGGTTGACTAACTGGGATGTCTCAGATTTCAGAGAAACATATACGCATTACATTTATTGTTAAACTGCTGCTCAATCAATTGTAGTTATATTTTTTTTTTGTGACTGTGAAACTATTAAAACATTAAGAATGTTTTAAAATATTATGTCTTTATTATAGATTATTACAATAATCGCAAAACTTTATCAAATATAAAATATTATTTATTGAAAGCTGCTTTCAAAATCCATTTGCCTCAAAAATCTGAGGGGGCATTTGTCCCCATAGTTTGAATGGGCATGATTCCTCTGATTAAATATTAACATACCTGTCCAAGCACTAGATGAGTTACTCCTGAACATGCTTAGATATTGTTGTTCTGCATAAAATGGCATCACTTCTTTCAGATCTGTCCAAAAGGGATTCATTGAGCCAGTCCAAGCTGTTTTCCATGGTAAAATGTCAGTTTATTTTACTAAGAATTAAAACAGATGCATATAAATCCTGTATGGCCACACTTCAAGCTTTCTTTCTAGATGGAGAGTTAATTGTGAAATCTCTGCATATTGTACATCTGAGTATGCATATTTTATCTGCTGAGTATCGCCTGTGGTGTGCGAGTGTTGTGTCAGAGAAAGCTAAACTCCTCCAAGACATTCCCCAGGCTGGATGTCAGAGTGTGACATGGACTTATGCCATCATAGTGTTACAATGTGTGTTTTCTTTTCTCACCCATGAATATGTAGAATAAGTTCATCCCTCTGCTTGTCGTCACACAGCTCAGAAAACTAGTAGCACGAGTCTCAATAACAGTATCAGTAACTCTCTACAAACTTATTTAAGTACACAAATGCAGCCGCTTAGCAAGCAAATGCCCCTTGTAACCAACATGCGTTCCTCTGGCACTGTGGGGTTAACAAACCTCAATACTCAAGGTGGCATTAGAGTTGAAAAACTAACTTTTAACTAACTCTTAAACTAACTTTTAACTAACTCTATAAAACAAATTTTCTCAAGACAATAGTTGACCTAAAAAATAAATTGATGCTAATTTCTGCTATGGCACCTATTGTTGTAACTATGAGAATGCAAAGCATGCTTGCATTGTGTCATGCCTTGGGTTCTGCTTATATTGCTAGAAGTGTTTGTGGTTGCATAGAGTAGGTTCCAGACCTGCAACTTCATCTGCATCTATGTAGGACTAGAAGGTTCCACAGCAAAGTACCCTGTGGCTCAACATTAAAAGGGATAATTTACACAAAAATTAAAATTCTTCTGTTATCAATTACCCTAACCTGTAGCCTAATACTTCTCTTTATCTTTCAAACAAAACTTTTTTTTGCTTTTATTCACGTATAATCATCAATCAATGCACATGCATAGAACACATCAAAGATGGTCAATGGCAGCTCAGCTACACTTGCATTACACATGAGAAACCTCATTAGTTCTTGTGTCAAGCCAGCTCGTTTGAGCTTCCTCTTGCCATATTTTGTGTGCTTTATGTATATGTGTTGATCTATGTTTATAAATCTAAATTAAATCTGTTCATCATATAAAGTAATTGTGTCTCTTCAGTAGACTTAAACTGGGATTAAATCGCTCAGTTCATATGGGTTACTTTTACAATGTCTTTATGAAATTTCTGAAGCATGAAAATTTTGGTGGAATGGATGAATAATTGGGTGAACTATCCTTTTTTTTCTTTGCAATTTTTCTTCATAAAAATATATATTTTTTTGTTACAATATTTTACTTGGTACAGTCTTTTTCTTAACAAATTTGTAACAAGCTGAAAAATATGAATATGAACTATAAAATCTCAAGCACTAGAGTGACTTTGCATGTCAGGAGCTTTTGTGTAAGAAAGCAGTTTCTAGAGACACATGTATAGCTTTCACAAAGACAGCCATGGAAAAATACTGACAGTAACATGAATGATATACTGTGGAAGTTGAATTGCGCAGTCTAGCCACAGATATATGCGGCCACTGTTTTGTTTTCATAACTGTGCCATGTGCGTGTGGTGCCTATGTGGATTATGGTCTCATTATCATTCACATGCTCATTTCCATTCTCTCCTTCCATTCTCCAATAATCACAAACGGAGCATCTCTATTTTCCCTCTACACCCCCTCCCTCCCTTATTTTTTTGCTCTCTTCCTGTTGGTTATTTTTTCTTGATCCCTGCCATTCCACTGCTCGTTGATGGGCCTGAAGGATTATCAGACCCAGAGTCGGGCAAAGTACCACGGCTCCCCTTGACTAATAGCATCTGCGTGTCGACCATCCGGAGGAAGTGGAAAGCCCCACAAAAAGACAGACAGAGAGATTGAGCAAGCGAGAGAGAAAGAGTGGATTTCATTTTAGGCTACTTTTGGCTCGTAATAGAATTCATGCTTCAGCATTGCATGTTCTGCAGTATAAAATGCCATGTATGTACATATGCTGGCAGCGCTGTGTTAATCTGGTGTGAGTGCCAGTGGTGGTATATGTAACGTCATGTGGAGAGTAAGTGAACATACCTTTGCTATATAGAATGATGCTTAACATGGCTTTTTCTACTTACCTTATCTGCTAAACGCAACGAATGGAATGGAAATGGATAGAACGGGAAATGTGCTGAAATTCATGCATTAACTGGACTGTTTTCTCTTGCAGGCAAATCCTCCCCCTGTTATATATGCTACTCTATGCTGCCGGCTAACCACCGTGGTATAAATCTTACCTCATTAATTACTGTATACTGTGCTCTGTCTCTGACTGATCTACACATTTGCAATGATTGCGTGTTACATCCTGCATTAGCGCTGTTTAACTGTCGGTCACTCAAGAATAAGGCTACTGTGCTTTCCACGTTACTAACTGAGAAAGACCTAGACTTTCTGATGCTTACTGAAACATTGCAAATACCTAACAACTATTTCCACCTAAATCTCCTCACTCCCTCTGGATACAGCTACCTGGCCAAACCTCGTTTGACATCTAGGGGTAGTGGTCTGGCTGCTGTCTACCATAGTAACATCCCAGTCAATACCATCGACTTCAACCTTTGAATACCTAGTTCTCAAAATCTCTGGTACATCTCGTATACAGCATATTGACTTTCCTACACACCTAAAAGGTCACACACTGGATTTGGTCTGTACTTCTGGTCTACGTAATGTTTCTGTGCTTGGCTCTCAGATTGGACTTTCTGATCACTTCTTCATCGAACTAAACTGTGAAATGCCTCTCCCCCCACCTTAGGGTGAAATCTACCATAACTTCCCGTAACCTCAATTCTGTTAATCAGTTACTGTTTACTGAATCTGTACAAACATATCTTTCTGACATTACTGAACACACTAGTGCCCTTGATATCCTTGCCAAATATAATACCTCTATTTCTACAGCCCTTAAAGGGATAGTTCACCCAAAAATGAAAATTAGCCCATTATTTACCCTCAAGCCATCCTAGACATATATGACTTCCTTTTTTCAGATTAATCCAATCGGAGTTATATTAAAAATGGACTTTGATCTTCCAAGCTGTTTAATGGCAGTCAGTGGGTGTTGCAGTTCATCAGTCCAAAAGAAGTGAAATAAAGCATATCCATCCATAATAAAAAGTGCCTCACATGGCTCCGGAGGGTGATCAAAGGCCTCCTGTAGCAAATTGATGCGTTTTTGTAAGAAAAATATCCATATTCAAAACGTAATAATCACTTTAATCTAGCTTGCACCAACAGTTGTACACGGAAGCAGCTCTGGGAGGATGACGCAAGATGTCGGCATTGCGCATGCGCATGCGCCGGTGAGTCTCGTGAGAGCCAATGTTTGTTTACAAGAGCAAAGGAAGCAAAGTTTCCTTACTGTAGCAAAGGAAAACCAGTCTCCTCTTGGCTTATATTGAAATCGTTCTTCTTTACAAATCCTCATTTTGTACTTCTAATTCGTGACTTGTTTTGTTTTGATCTCTCCCCTGCGCTTCCACGTTAGTCACTTCTGAGTGCATGCGCAACGCCTACGTCATCCGCCCGGAGCTGCTTCCGTGTTCAACAGTGAGCGCAATCTAGATTAAATTGATTATTACGTTTTAAATATGGTTATTGTTCTTACAAAAACGCATCGATTTGCTACAGGAGGCCTTTGTTCACCCCCCGCAGCCGTGTGAGGTACTTTTTATTATGGATGGATGCTCTTTATTTCACTTCTTTTGAACCGATGAACTGCAACACCTGCTGACTGCCATTAAACAGCTTGGAAGATCAAAGTCAATTTTTAATATAACTGCAACAGGATTTGTCTGAAAGTAGAAAGTCATATACACCTAGAATGCCTTGAAGGTGAGTAATTCATGGGCTAATTTTAATTTTTGGGTGAACTAACCCTTTAATATAGACGCCCCCCTTAAATGCAGACTTGTACCTTCTACACATATGTCTCCCTGGTTTACCCCTGCACTTCGTGAACTGAAAACTACTGGTCATCGCCTTGAACGCCTTTACATGAAAACTGGATGCTCTTTATTTCACTTCTTTTGAACCGATGAACTGCAACACCTGCTGACTGCCATTAAACAGCTTGGAAGATCAAAGTCAATTTTTAATATAACTGCAACAGGATTTGTCTGAAAGTAGAAAGTCATATACACCTAGAATGCCTTGAAGGTGAGTAATTCATGGGCTAATTTAAATTTTTGGGTGAACTAACCCTTTAATATAGACGCCCCCCTTAAATGCAGACTTGTACCTTCTACACATATGTCTCCCTGGTTTACCCCTGCACTTCGTGAACTGAAAACTACTGGTCATCGCCTTGAACGCCTTTACATGAAAAATAGTTTGAACGTGCTTCTTATTGCTTACAACGACCATATTCAGCGATATAAATCTGCTTTAAATGCTGTACGCTCCAGTTACTATTCTGCCCTCATTACCAATGCATCCTCCCATCCTAAAACACTGTTTTCTGTAGTCAACAAACTCACCAACCCTTCTGCACCTGTCTTGAGTAACTCAGTAGATCTCTGTCAGTCATTCTTACACTTCTTCCAAAATAAAATAAATTGCATAAATAATCTCTTTCTAACAATGTACTCCCCTATGTGCTCACATGACTTCCCCTCTGATTTTGCACCTGGTACTTTTACTGATTTTGACCCTCCAACGCCTGCCTATATCTCTGAGCTACTCAAAAAATCTAATCCATCTGTCACAGTCATCTTGATCCTGCTCCTACTGCTCTACTCAAAAACTCTGCACCTGTTATTTTGCGGCCTATTTCACTTCTCATTTCTCAACTTCTCAGCACTGGTGCTGTTCCTCTTGAATTAAAAACTGCAGCTGTCACACCAGTCTTAAAGAAACCCGGCCTTGACCCTTCTGATATGGCCAATTACAGACCAATTACAAATCTTCCGCTTCTTTCAAAGCTACTTGAAAAAGTTGTTGCTGCTCAACTTCAGTCATATTTCTCATCTCATAACCTCTATGAATGTTTCCAGTCCGATTTTCGCGCTCTTCACAGCACTGAGACGGCACTTCTTAAGGTTGTCAATGATCTCCTTATGGCCACTTACTCAGGCTCTATTAGCATTTTAATTCTGTTAGATCTTTCCTCTGCTCCTCTATCTATCTTTCCTCTATCTCTCACAGTATTCTCATCTCACGACTCTCTGTTCTTGGTATTTCTGGAACTGCCCTATCTTGGTTCACTTCTTACCTGTTTGACCATCAGCATTACATTGCTGTCCGCCAGGCTAAGTCCTCTACTGCTCCTGTCTCTCACGGTGTTCCTCGGGGGTCTGTTCTTGGGCCTTTACTCTTCATCATCTATATGCTCCCTTTAGGTAACATTATCCGTCATCACGGCTTCAACTTCCACTGCTATGCAGACGACACCCAGCTCTTTATCAGTTCTCAACACAACTCTCCCTTTCCCACCAACTCCATATCAGCTTGTATTAATGATATAAATGCTTGGATGACCAGTAACTTTCTCAAACTCAACACTGATAAAACAGATCTACTACTTGTCGGTTCACCAAAAAATGTTACTCCTTTCTGTGCTGATAATGTTAACGTTGCTGGGACCTTGGTTCGACCTTCCACCACCGTTAAAATCCTGGGTATAGTCTTTGACTCCTCTCTCTCCTTCCTACCTCACATTACTTCACTCATTAAATCTGCCTTCTTTCTCCTCCGTAATATCGCTCGCTTACGTCCCTTCTTAAATATCAATGATGCTGAGGCACTGGTTCATGCCTTCATTACTTCTCGACTCGACTACTGTAATTCTCTTTTCTATGGTCTACCAAACACAACATTGAATAAGCTCCAATATATCCAGAACTCTGCAGCTAGCTCGGTTCGACCTTCCACCACCGTTAAAATCCTGGGTATAGTCTTTGACTCCTCTCTCTCCTTCCTACCTCACATTACTTCACTCATTAAATCTGCCTTCTTTCTCCTCCGTAATATCGCTCGCTTACGTCCCTTCTTAAATATCAATGATGCTGAGGCACTGGTTCATGCCTTCATTACTTCTCGACTCGACTACTGTAATTCTCTTTTCTATGGTCTACCAAACACAACATTGAATAAGCTCCAATATATCCAGAACTCTGCAGCTAGCTCGCCCCCCCCCCATATATTTCTGATCTCATATATACTTACTCTCCAGTTTACACACTACGATATTCTGATACTAGTCTACTGTTAATTCCATGCCACAGGTTAGCATCGTTTGGTGGATGAGCGTTTTGTACCTCTGCCCCCACACTCTGGAATTCTATTCCCAATCTTTCTTCATTACAGGATTTCAAAACCCACCTTAAAACATATATTTTCCTTTCTTGTTTCTCTGATCTCTGATCTCTGACTGCATGATCTGATTCATGCCATGGATTTCATGTTTATCTGTATTTTTTTATTTATTTTTTGTCTGCTGTCATGTTTATCTGTTTTGATATTGTAAAGCGACCTTGAGTTTGCAGAAAGGCGCTATATAAAATAAACTTATTATTATTATTATTATTATAGTAGAAATCACTGAGTGGAGTCCTATGTCCTTGCTCATTAGCTCAATGTTCAGGTCTCCGGCAGTGTGGCACTGTCCATGGAGACCAAACCAGACACAGCCAGCTACAGTGCTAATGAATATGTAGGCCCAATCCCTCTATGCATTACGTAATCAAAGCTGAGTTATTCTGGAAAATTGCTTTGCAGTCACATATTACACCATCATTGGATAGACTTTTTTTTTATTGTTTAGTGTCATAAGGTTTAAATGAAATGAGAATCTATAACAGAGTTTAGAAGGAGACTTCAAGTTTGGTTCTAAAAATGACAATCAACAGCAGTTTGTGAGCACTATTCATTTATAGCACACCTTTAAGCTTACCTTGAAGCATATAAAAACTCACAGTGTACACTTCAGTCTCTGGGCTCATGGTGTTCTGGACACCAATAAAAGATGAATCACGTGGTACTACAACACATCATGATGTCAGATTTAACAGAATTGCACTAAACAAATCCCATCAAGGTTGGTGGACCACTTTATCAGTTTTAGCTGCGTTTGCTTGTGCTTGTTTGTACGGGTGTCAGCTGCTCACCATCAGATTTTCGGGGGAGTTTAATGGGTTTATTCTTATGTTTCAGTGTCTGCTGTTAGCCAGCCATGCCACCGATTTCATTTAATAGCTCTCTGCTTCGACAGTCTCATCGGTCACACGTACTTACAAAGATCTGTCTGTCTGTCTATCATATCTGTGTGTCTTATCTATCTATATATCTATCTATCTATCTATCATCTATCTATCTATCTAGTCAATCCAAAATTTTTCACATTATCGCAGTTTATTCGCTATTGTTTAGAAAATGGTCATAAAATATGACAAGAACTCCGAGTTAAACTGTGTCAGAACAAATTCATCTTGATAATGCCATCTTTCTGTTAGATTGTCTCACAAATGAAATTGGTTGAATAGCTGCCAGCTGTTAAATTTAAGTACACAATTAGATAATACCAATTTAGGTCAACAAGTTACCAAGCAATGCTTAATTTTTTTCAGTCTGTGGTGTAAAAAGTTTGCGTTAGCAATAATAAAAAGCAAGACTTAAGCAAAACATGGTCAGGTCAAAGTATCTGAATAATTTTTGGTACCAAATTTTTAGCAGTTTTATTTAAAATATATTTTAAAAATATTTTATTGAATATTTTTAAAATATATTTAAAAATATATTAACTGCTTCACTGATTTCTGGTTGATGTTAGTGATTGTTTTTAAATTTAAATATATTGGATATATAATTGTGCATGTTTATTTTAGTTTACTCGCCAGACTATATACATTCCAAAACAAATCAGCCACAGGTTTGTACAAAGATACATTAATTTGTTACATGATCTGAAAGCATAACAACTTCAATTATAAACTACCAGTTTTACAAAATATCAGTCATTTGAGTATTTTATTTGATAAAACTTTATTTATTAATTAGAACTGAAACCTGTCAACCATGTTTGAATGAAAATGAATGCATATTTGTCATATTAAACAAAACTTTATGGACTAGTGGTGGTGCTTTATACATTGTTGGTCATTCAGATTTTCTGTAAAAAAATACTGATATGCTAATACTACTACAACTAATAACATTATAAAATATGCAAAGGTGTGATGAGCTGCTGGCTTAAGGAATATTAACCACTTTCTGATTTGCTGAAATCAAAATGTGGCTATAATACGTGGGTGCTAGCCAATGAGATTGCCACTTGCTCATTATTCCAGCCCACTATGGAAGGAACTGACAGTTGTTTGTTCTTGTTCTTAAAGGCTAAATATAATTTAAAATGAGCTCAGTCATTTTGACAGGAAAAACAACAAAGAATATTTTACATGTAGTGTCGATTTTTGTGGAATGTAAGACTTTCTCCTTGCATGTGTGAAAGAAACAGAGAGCTATAAGACAAGTGATGATGAGTTGGTTGCCTATGCATGCAATAGAGTTTAGTTGGTCTGTTTGTATTTATGTGTTAACTGAATGAACACTGTATCTCATTGCTTTTCTTTATACCTAACATGTTTATACCTAACTTTATACCTAACACCTAAGAAGTCTACTACACACATACATTTTTCTGTTAAAGATAATAAATTGTTGAGTATTGAAATATGTAAATAGTCTGACATGTTGTTTTGTTCACAGATTAATGGTACTGAGGCTGACTTTGAGTATGAGGAGATTACACTGGAAAGGGTGAGTGGAATGACTAGTGCTGCTGTTCTATCTATCTATCTATCTATCTATCTATCTATATATATATATATATATATATATTTTTTTTTTTTTTTTT
>NW_015506098.1:67093-101039 GCF_001515645.1 Sinocyclocheilus grahami | reverse complement strand
TTTAAATATATATAAATTTTTTTTTTTGTTTGTTCTCTTAAGATTTCTTATAGTTCTTATAGGCCACTAAGACAGTACTTATGACAGGATCATCTTCAGGCAAGATTGGGGACAGATACGCCACTCATTAATTTTACTTACAAAATGTGATGTTTTTCCAAGTGAAAAGGTATTTTCTGTGAAGTATAGATTGTTTCATCGGTAGCACATGCCTGACCCAAAGTTAACTTTTGGTCTGTGTTTGTTTATTGGTCTGGGGTTTGGCGCCGACTACAAATGCGGTTAAAGTTAAGGTGATGTGTCAACTGAAGTTGGGCTCAATTTGTTGTGCTGTGGGATGCAATTTTTCCCATACATTGATTTATTTGTGGCGACCCGCCACAATATCAAACCTGACCACCACAAATAACATTAGATTTTCCAAAAGGCTTTGAATTTGTTGAATAAACATGAGCACTGCACGTTTCAAAATCACTGCACGTTGTTTTTATATCACTGTATAATGAAAACAGATTGTCTTCAGAAAATTTTCAATGTCATTTTCATTTCATCTTGCCTGTAATGCCTGATTGTGAGCTCAACTTGCTTTGTGTACAGCTGTTACTAGGGAAACCTCTATTTCTGCTGCTCCAAAAGCACCTCCTGCTGGCAGAGAATTAATTTACATTTTCAATAAGAACGTCTGATTTACGCAGAAAACATTGCTTATTACCAGAAATAATCTACTCTAGAGGGGTGCTGTTGTTATTGATTCTTTGCAGAAGTCTACCGGAAGTTAAGTTTGGGCCACAAAAGCGCGCATGCGCAGTAACGTTTGTTTATGTTGTTGCCGTTGAAACCCTCTTTAGGCAGAGACTTTATTTTATCCATTGGAAATTAATTGGATTGTGAAAAGTAGTAATTTTTACAGATTGCTGGAAGAGAGAGGAGTTTATGGCTTAAATGGCAACAACTGCATTAATATAATATTACAAAGACAGACAGATTTATTTATTTAAGGGGGTCATGAAATGGAGAATCAAAATTTGATTTAGTATTGACTAATGACAATTTTCTTTGCATACAAGGCAATAATAAATGGCAGATTAGAGCTTAGCAGTGTGTATCTGAATCATTTTAGTATTTTCACAGATCTGTTATTTTTCCTCTGAACAGCTTGTGTATAACACTGACCCATTGCTAAAATACAAGCAGCCACACAGCCAAATCTTTAAATACTCCTCTGCAGCGACTCCATTTACCAGCTCAAAGGCTTTCAATTAAAATGCAACACATCAGAGCCGTCAGCGCTTGAGAAAGCATGAGAAACACTCTTCTGCCTAACCAACTCACTCTATCTTTACAGACTTACCAGGGAGGAAAAAGAGCACCATCTTGCCTTCCACAGTCAAGTCTTAATCCCTGACTCTGCCTAAGGCCCCCCCTTCTCATCAGATTTTTTGTGACCCAGTTCAGCACTGCTCTGTAGTGCACATTTATTAACTCTGCATAAATAAACAATGCTCCTCCACAAGCTGTTGTCAGCCCAGCGTAAAACCTGCTTCTTATTTGCAATAATGTAATAACTCGTTGCAATCCACAACTTAAGACTAAAGGTGTTTTATAGTCTGTGCATCGTTTCTTCATGCTCTTTGTCTTGCATGTTGGCTTATAGTAATTAGTATATGTTGCCTGAAAATTCACTTTATTAGAGTATTGACCTAAACGTGTTTTGATTAGCACTGTAAAAGATACTGAACTGTCAAATAATTACAGCTGTATTAGTACTATTACAAATGCTGCTCAGTGCAATGTTAGTGACTGTGGGTTGAGTTTAACTTTGGTAAGAGCTGTTTCTCTTTCTAGGGCTGCAACAACTAATCAGTAAAACCAATGCAAATCGATATGAAGCTAGCTGACAGAGCAGAACAAGCTGTAGCACTCTGTTTTGTAGCATTTAGTTTAAACCTACTAACAGTTATATTGCTTATTTCATAGATTTAATAAGTATTGCCTTAAATGAAGTATGACACATTTTGCAATACATTGAAATCATATATTAAAATTTTCATTTTGTAATTGTGAATTCATATACAGAAAGGGCACTGCCATTTGGCATATCATATTGCCAGTTGAATTTGAACCTGCTTTATGCTCTAATAGTCATTGACTAAAGCATAGAGTTGTGTTTTATTGATGTTCTTCCTGACTGTAACCCTGACTCAGCTTTTCTTTCACCTGCTGTTTAGGGGAATTCAGGCCTGGGCTTCAGTATCGCCGGTGGCACAGATAACCCTCACATTGGTGAAGACCCCAGCATTTTCATCACCAAAGTCATTCCAGGGGGTGCTGCCGCTCAGGACGGGAGATTGCGGTAATGTTCCGGTTCTCATCCGTTTCCTGCTCTCTTCCTGTTGCTGTTCATACTCTAAATAGTATGATAATGTTATGTTATCTAATGCAATGACATCTAGACATTTTTTTAAATGTGACTTCATTGCCCAAATACTTGGATCTACATGAGGACAGCTTTCAATAAACCTCTTTTCACATGTCACTAGGGATGGGTATCATTTACATATTATCGATACCGATACTGCTTATCGATAAAAGTTGTTGAAAATTTCAAGTTATTTTATTACTGCTGAACTTTATTAACCAACTTTATTAAAATTCTTCAATCAAGAGCAGTGAGTTATTTTTCTCGTTGTGGTTTATTTTATTAACATTAAAGGAATAGTTCACCCAAAAATGAAAATTGTGTCATCATTTACTCACTCTCAAGTGGTTTTAAACCTGATTTAGACCCAATTAAGTATTGGTCCAAAAAAATACCGGTTCTTGATACCCATCCCTACATGTCACTTTAAATCAGTTTGAGATTTAAAGTATATTTCAATGAGATTGTATTGTATTGTTTTGACCATTGAGCATAGTAATAGATTTCCTCCTCATGCATTGTTGTTTGTGTTAGAATGGATTTGTCCTGTTTTGAATTGGTGTTACTAAGTGATAGAGCCCTCCAGTGTCTCAGTGCTGTCAGAGGCTCATTAAAGCAGCACTACTGAGGTCCTGACAGCATCACACTGACAGCTCTACACACACACACACACACACTGAGAGAGAGAGAGAGAGAGAATATAAAGAGCCCTATCATCGGCTGTTTGCATTATTTGTAAATTAAATTGTGTGAGAGAGAGAGAGTTAATGATTGTATGTCATAAAGACTTTGGGACACTTACAGACCATGTGATGTATAATTGTGTAACTTCAGTTTGTTTAAAAAGGCTTGATGACTTTTATAGTTTTTTTTATTTTTTCGTGCCCAGTAAGAGCTGTCACTGACAAATGAATTGTAGCCTAGGTCAGGGCTCTGAACCAGTTCAAGGAACGAAAACTGGAAATGAATTAAATTTTGACTTGAAGAGAACCAGAAACAGACACTAAATCAAATTTTATAGTTCTGAACAGAATCGAAAATTTGAAATATCCATTAATCAGTTAATAATGTTATTTTACCGTTCCATTTAATATTTGAAATTTGCTATCAACCAATCACGAATTCAAGTAGGCCTAGTATGGCCTATGCAAATATGACGCTGCAACCAAATGCGTGAAATGCCCACACTCAGCTGTGAACTCATCATAGGCAAGTCGCAATGGCAATGCACTGGCGTTAGAGTTTATCTGAGGATAGTGTAAGATGGATTCAACAGATCATATGCACCTGCAGCGCTTCTGTGAATGGAGAAGACAGAATGAAACTATAGGCTTACATAAAAAGGAATATATAGGTCTATACACGAAATATATTTCACTTAAATCATTGACAGATTAACAAAACAAAAGAAAAAAATTTACTGAGTTACGGTTCATTATGACGCGTTCCAAAGAAAGGAAAACGAGACGGCAGAAAGTAGTTTTCTTTATTTTGCACAAGCTTTACAGTTTTCTTGCTTCTATAACCAACCAGCGTTATATGACCATATCGCGCCCGGAGCCCCACGCTCCGCATTGCAGCCTGTTCATTATCAAAATAAAATAGTTGTAGCATCTGGACCACTCCAACACACAATATATATTTTGTTAGCTAGATTTCACAAATACTTTGTAACACCCCAGGACGCCGAACAAGACCCTGGTTTCATGGTAACCCGATACATTTACAACCTTGTGGAATGCGAGCCGACTCTTAGCTGCATTCTCCAGAAACAAGGGGGCACAAATGCACAGTAGAAATTGACTTTTCTACTAATTAATTCATAGGAAAACCTTCTTTGAATGAACACCCATTTTCTTCAGGCCATTGTGTATATTATTGCTGTGTTGTATTTAATCTGTTGTATTATAGACTATTTTTATTCATGCTTACGATAAACCACTCATTCATAGAAGTAACTCTACCATGTCTAGTATCTATGAATTCGCCTTCTTATGATCGAAACAAGCGTGTATATTATAGGCTGATACCCATGCAACATATTGATGTTCTAAGGATCTCTACTAATTTGTGTCTCTACACCCAAGCGAATTACATATGCAAAATACCATGCTTAGAGACAAAGGGCCATAAAAACGCAGAACTCCCACTTGAGATTCCGGACTTCCCCATTGGGCAAGCCCATCTTGAGAGGCGGGAATCTCTGCAGGCTTTAAAGGCCACACTTCAAGAGACCCGCCCCAGTCGGTGGTTCGGTCATCAGCTAAGAAGATGTGAGAAACGCTTCAGGATACCAAAGCATCTGTGCCAGGCCTTTCTTCGGCCTAGTCCTTTCCATTCATCAAGTGACACTGACTCAAACTGGTTCTTTTCATCGACCCGAATTCAGCAAAGATCTACGGGAAGCTTTAAGATGTGCATCAGGAATCTCTTTCAGACCGCCGAGACTCGCTAAGTATCAAACTTAGTCTTATTAATTGATACATTAAGTATCAGTTACACCTTTTTACAAAGGTGTGTTTGAACTCAGAATCTGACGTATCCCTGAAGGCTTTGATCTGTTGAATATACATGCAAAGTGTTCCATAAAATCCATTCTTTATGCCTCTTTCTATGCTGAGTTAAACTTTAACCCTTTCCTATACCAACTGTTTGTGTGTGTGTGTGTGTGTATGTGTATGTTAGACCAGTTTATGTGTTTATGTAGTATGTTAGACTAGTTTGAGTGTTTATGTAGTTAATAAAACCTTACTTGTATCACACTTGACGTGTTCATTGTTTGCTCATAACCGGAGTCAATAATCATGCAGATTTACGTTACAAGCTTATAGAATTGTACAGTAAGAAAGTTATTTCCCTTAACCAGGAAATTAACGTCTTAGAATTGACAAGACAGTTGACCCTGAGTGGTCAGCTAAATATCTACAGTGGATCTAAAATATGAATAGTTAATTATAACTAGTTATGGTTAATTATTCATATTTCCCCATGAGCTGATTCGCTACATAGTTAAAGAAACGTATAAAAAGCTACACTGCTCCGTTGTACAATCTGTTGCGTTCAGCGGTGACCACCGTCTCACTGTGCTGATATAGCCAATGTAAAGGATGATGTTTTATGTCGGTGAAAGTACAAAGCTTAAAATAAATAAGATTTTAGCGTCCAGATATGTTGCGAATATGGAAACATTTGGATTTGTGCCGAATGAGAAAGGTGTAGGCATCAGTTTCACCTTAAATTAATTTGTTTTTGGAGTGACATTTTTATAGCTTAAATGCATAGCCTTAACTTTAGAGGATTTGTTGTAGACAGAAACTAATAACTGTGTTTATAATGTTTGTAAACATTTTGCTTTACTGGCATTTTAGCCTACATTTTCTGAATGTAATAAAAAGTGACGTGAGCCTATACACGACATATGTTTTTTCCCCCCTCTCAAAACGTTTTTTTAACAATGCAGCAAACATTTTTAAATATCTTTAAAAAAATACTTTAATGTCTTTAAAGCGTTAGACTTTTTCTTTTGTTTAGTAGCCTACATTTGGCCAAAATCTAGAAAAGATGATGCTGTATTAGCTGTGCGCAGCAGGTTAAGATAGCCTACCAGATCTCTTCCTGTTTTTTCTTTTAAGTAAAGAAAACGCTGTACATTATTATTATAGGCAAATATATATATATTTTTAAATAACGTTATTAACCAGTATTTTTTTCTACTCAAACCGGTCTTGGAACGGAAATAATACAGAGGAACAGGAACGCAGGAACAGAAACGTTAAAATATCGATTCTGCTCGGAGTGAACCGATTGAATTGTTTTTTTTTTCGTTTTCAAGCCCTGGCCTAGGTCAGTACTCTATTCTTGTGTGAAGCTGCTAAGATGCTGTGTTAAAGCCAATGTTGCTGTGTCAGGCTGGTCTGGATGCTCAAACAGCAATGTTTTGATAGCGTTACAGGCCAAAATGAGCGCAGTTACATGCACATTTTTAAACCAATTATGCCTAATAAGATGACAACGTGTTCTTGTAAATGTGTTAAATAGTTTTCCTTTATTGTCAAAAGGTCATGGCTTAACAGGTTAAGTAAATAAATTATTAATATGTATAATGCATATTATCTGTCTGATGGCTTTTCTGAGGTAAATGAAATGTTACATGACTAAGGAAAACAGGTAAATTTAGCTCATGGGAAATTATGATATTTATAGGGAATTTTGACAGAACAGCTGTTTTTTTCGGCCGATCAACTGATTCGACCAGCGATTAATTTAATAGCCATAACTATCAGTTCTGCAACTGATATTAATATCAAAGTATACTGAAAAGCACTATTTTTTAGCAAGGTAACATGATCGGCAGTTTAAGACAGGAACTTGTAAGCACAAAACAAGATACTTCTCTTTTCAATACGAGCAGGGCCGTTTTAACCATTGGGCTAGGCGGGGCTGAAGCCCCGGTGCCCAAGCAAGGAGGGGGCCCGTGATTGGCTGTGGAGTAGATTTACTGGAGCGCCAATCGCCAAAGCCACCACGCCCCCCACTTATTAGCGTTGTTATTTAGTTGAGCTTTTCCATAAATTCCATGCATTACCATTTGAGATTGAAACGTAAAGTCTGAATTTGATTTACCAATTAAATGCATTTATTCTATATTTGACTTTTGAACGATATGCGCACGTATCTATCAAGTGATTGCTGCCCAGTATGTCTGCATTCACCTCTCTTCACTTTGTTTTGGAGTAATCTGGAAATAGTCGCGCAAAGAACAACATTCCAATAAGTAAAAATGTCAGCAATTCTAAAAGAGAGAGGGGCTCCAAAAAAAACTTCAAATACAAACAACATAAAAAAACATGATTTAGTAAATTCCCCAGCTATCAGGTTATTTTACTAAAGCTGATGATGGAGTGGAAGTTGCTGGAACAGCAAGTGAACCGGGCACATGGAGCAGATAAAAACAGTGCCATCGTCCACACAGATTTTAGGTTAGTTTGATTATTAACTGGATTTATATTGTTTTTGTGTTTGAATAAACTATATTCATTTAATGGTTGTTGATTGAAGCGCGTCATGATGTAGTCTAAGCTTATCATTTCAAGGCGTTTTAAGCAGGTTTTAAAACAAATGGTTTATACTGTTTGTAACACAGTTTGTAGATCGGGAAGGAGGCGGTGGGAACCGGCGAACATTTAAGACATTAATAATAAAATAAACAAACACAAAATAAACTCCAGGCCTGGTCCTCTCTGGTCCAACACTGTCGTCCCTCCTCCTTTTATCCTTCCGGAGCTCCTCCGTTGGACTCGAGACCGGTGAGTGGCGCAGGTGTCGTGGATTAGCATTTCCTCCACCGGCCTCGCTCTGTTCCCACGGCTCTCGGCCCCGCCCCTCTCGTCACATACTCCCATCGCCCCTCGCAGGCCGGGGGGTACTCACGAGACTGCGCTCTACTCCCCCCTCCCCCCTTTGGGGGAGCCGATCACGGCGGCCGCGGCGTACCTGGGGGTAAGGACAGACAGACGAGGCGAGAGAAAAGGAGACGGAAGGATGAGGAGAGACAGAGACGAGAGAGGAAAAAATAAAAAATAAAAATCTTGTTCCGGTTCCCAGACACACTGCCACTCGGCCCTCCACCAGCTGGGTAAACTTTTCCTCAATGTCAGACGGCGGCACTGGACAGGCCTCGGTGGACGGCCCGACACTCCTCCGCCGCCCGGTCGACGGCGACGGCTCCTCCGGGTTCGGGCAGCCGGCAGGAGTCCCCCGTTCCCTGCTCCTCCCGTCATGGCGGATGGCAGCAGGGTCCGGCCTCAGGCGAACGGCGGCGACTCCTCCGCTCCCTCACGGACGGCAGCCGTCCCTCCACAGCCCAGGCGGCCCTCAGCGAGTTTGTCCGCCCCCCCGGCAACTCACTCCAGCCCACCGCCTCGAGTCTCCATGGCGGCAGACTGCTCCGCCATGCTCGATGGCACCGCAAACTCACCACAGCGGCGAGGGATCTCTGGCAACCTTCCTCCCAGGTTTCAGCACCAATGTAACACCGTTTGTAGATCGGGAAGGAGGAGGCGGGAACCGGCGAACATTTAAGACTTTAATGATAAAATAAACAAACACAAAATGAAAGTAAAGCGGCAGCCCCTCGCGGATGCGTGCGTTAAAACGGTTTCTACCCGATACGCGCAGCGCACACCTGCTCGTATTACTGACTAAACTTTCGCTCCTTGTGCTTAAACGGTCAAATACACATAGTTATGTGTCAAAATGCCTGTCTTTGCGAGTATCCTCGTAAACACAGTTATTTGTGTTTTAAATGAATGTTAATAGTTAAAGATAAAGCATGTGTTAGGCTATATGAGATCCTTAGCCTGTATGATGAGATCTTAAAAGGATATTCACCCAAAAATGAAGATATAGTCATCATATACTTACCCTCAAATTGTTCTAAACCTCTATGAATTTCCTTTTCCTCCTCAACATAAAAGAAGATATTTTGAAGAATGATCGTAATCAGTTTCTGGTCCCAACTGACTCCAATAGTGTTTTTTTTTTCATATATGGAAGTAGTGAGGGCCCAGCAACTGTTTGGTTACCAATATTGTTCCAAATATATTATTTTGTGTTCAACAGCATGAAGGAGTCTCATACAGGTTTAGAACATCAACAGAATTTTCATCTTTGCTGTAATGCAGCCTAATATAGCTGCTGTTACCATTTGTGTCAATAATGTAAATCAAACATCAGAAAGAAAATAACTTACTGTCCTTGACTGAATCACTTTTGTAAAATAAATAAGAATGAATGTATATTGAATTTATACAGTGAAGACTATTCAGTCTGTTTGCACATTTTCTTTATACAATATATTTATTATTCAGTGCTTTTAAGTTTTTCAAGTAGGCCGTTTTTTTATGATCTTTGTTCTGTTGTAGCCTAATTTGTGACCGTTTACTTGTCTTCAGTAAGCTTATTTTTACTTAGGCTAGTACTATTTTTTATTGATATTGAAATTGGTAACAAAAATTATGAAATTTCAGTGCATCAAGAATTGTGATATGGTATAAAAATCCTATTTAAAGCTATATATATATATATATATATATGGGTACAACGGGGCTAAAGGCGCCTTTGATATTATTTTCATCTAAACTACTGGATGGCACAAAAACGTGGCGTAGCACTTTCCAAAACATCCGTTTTTCTAGATGCACGTGTATATTTGTCTGATCTTTGACGTGATCGCGCGCATCAGTGCAAAGTTGATTCTGTGCTTACTTGATCTAATATTTTATGTTTTTTAAAACGTTGTAGATTTAAGTAGCAAATGAGAATCGCTAAAATGAATGCATTTATTTTGAGAGAAAGGTCTTCTTTATGATTTTCAGTTTTGTTTTAGATAATTAAAGCAACAGTTTTTAAATAACGAAAGAATATGTAAAAGTATGGTATTTTAGCCCCCTGCTGTTGGGGCTAAAGGCGCACAATAAATAACATGATAATTAATAGATGGCTGACTTTTCCATTTGTTGACATGACATGGTTAGATTCAGATGGTAAATATCATATATTATGTTGGGTGTCCATATTAGAGATAAGCACCATATATTAATCATATCGTATAATAAAATATCATTTGCTGTTACTACTGTAAATATATATTCAATTATTATTGGATCTCCTTCAATATTTTCAGAATCTTTACGTATTAAAACGATTTTGTTTCTGTATTTTAAAATATATTTTTTTATATTAACACATTTTAATGACAGCATATTTATTGGGGAAAAAAATAATACTTTTATTTTTCAAAATAAGTAGAAAATAGTACAAACTTTGCTAAAGTGATTGTTTTGAACAAGTATTAACTTAACAAAATCTGTTGCTCCATTAATGTTCGATACAACGTATATATTTTTTCTGCAATTATACGTTTTAGGCGCAGTGAATGGCACATTTATTCTTAAGGTGGGCCCTTAGCCCCGTTGTACCCTATCTATCTATCTATCTATCGTGATGGGGGGGCCCTGCAGTAAGTCATAGCCCCGGGGCCCAGTGCGGTCTTAATGCGGCCCTGAATATGAGCAAGACTTTATTGGACCTATGAATCTAAGACACATAAACTAATCTAACACATAAACACATGCACTCCCACATTCACATAAGTTGCAGAAAGAGAGAAAGTGTGGAAAAAATGTGAAATCCCCAGTTTATAGCAATATGTGCAATTGCTTAGACCTGAACAACCATCAGTCATTTCATTTAACCCTTTTTCAATGAGGCTATGAAACTTTATATTAAATGCACCAGTTCAGAATCTGGAGGTTTACTTGCGTTGCCTGTGTTAGGGGAAAGAAAGAAAAGAAGAGAAGAGTACGAGGACACTATATGGCTTATGTCCTCAGGATGGTAAAGGAACAGCAGGCATGCGGGCCAAGAAGCCCAAAATCCCAAAAAAGTGACAAAGGCATGCTTGAACGAACAAAAACAAATGAACACACAGAATTGTTCATGTCATCAGGTTTTAAACTTGGCTGTTAGACACATCCCTAATGGTGTTAGCTTGGGGTGTTGCTATGTTTCTCCTCCCAATACATAAATCAACATGTTCATCTTCCAGAGTGTAATTTAGATATGATTTCTATAAGAAGAATATAATACATTTTACCAAGAATTGATTGATAGAAATATTTTAAGCACAAATTATCAAACACACACATACCAAACTCGAATATAAACATATAAACTAGTCAGTAGTTATTCAAAAGGACTTAAACATTGAGTGATTAAAACATGATCAGTGTGTCACATGTCAAATGTGTGGGTTACATATGTGACCCTGGACCAAAAATATGTATGGGTCAAAATTATTGATTTTTCTTTCATGCCAAAAATCATTAGGATATTAAGTAAAGATCATGTTCCATGAAGATATTTTGTAAATTTCCTACTGTAAATATATTAAAACTTAATTTTTTATTAGTAATATGCATTGCTAAGAACTTCATTTGGACAACTTTAAAAGCGATTTTCTCAACATTTCGATTTTTTTGCACCCTCAGATTCCAGTTTTTCAAATAGTTTTATCTCGGCCAAATATTGTCCCATCCTAACAAACCATACATCAATGGAAAGCGTATTTGTTCAGCTTTCAGAAGATGCATAAATGTATACATCTCAATTTAAAAAAATTGACCTTTATGACTGGTTTTGTGGTCCAGGGTCACATATGAGATATGAAGTTCAATGCAATGGTATAGGGATGTCACGATACCAAAAATCTAGTAGTTGGTACCAATACCACTAAAAGTACATAATACTCAATACCACGGGAAAAAATAACAATAATGGCCTTCAAATAATACACACATGCACACAAACACATACACACCTATTCTCTGAATGCAATTAATAGTTTAAATTCACTGACATACTGGCAGGCCGAAAAAATTTTTTTAAACCATTAACATAAACATAAATTATTTAAACCAGTAATATTAGCCAATAACATTAAAAATAATACTGCATACGGATACACAACAAATGAGCAAGCTGTAAGCTGTCAGACAGTCAGTGTGTGTGTGTGTGATCATGTGCAGTGCTCGTGCTTTTAGAGCTGCGTGCTCATTTAAATCTCACACAATCATATTCATATATCGTCGCCATCTTCCACGTATAGTTCTTCTGTGTGCTTGCCTTGTAGGAGTTTTTTCTTTTTCTTTACCCTTTGAGGACCAACTGAAACACTTCCAGGCGTATGCTTTGCCTTTGTCAGTTCCGCAAGAATTGCAGCCTTGCTAGTCGCTACCTTTGGTACCATCGGTACTTACGCTGCGGTAGAAAAACAAGCACCGGCAGGATTTTAAAATGTTTATACCGACTTGGTACCGTAGTATCGGCATAACTTTTAGCATAATTTTTTATGATGATTTGATGCATTCATTATATGTAAAGTCAGTCTCTGTGCCGTTCTGTGAGTGCTGAAGAATTCAGTTATGTGAGGAAGAGGTCAAAAAGGTCTTAGGGTTCTGCGTCTAGTCTCTGTCCTGGGTGGGGGAAACCAATCTAGGGAAGCCTTAACTCATGATATTACTCATGATGGTCATGATGTTTTGTCTCTTTGGCCCTCCCAGATGACGACCTTCTTCCTTAGGATTCTTTGTTTAAGCTGTGAAAGAGTTGGTTGGTTAGGTAACTTCAGACTTATTGGCTCTAGGATCCTGGACAGATTTATGGTCATCCATAATATGATCCATCCATGATATTAACGTTTTTTTTTTTTGCTTTTAGTAGTAGTAAAGAGAAGGAGTTCAACAGTTCATATTCACCCAGCCCTTTTGCTTGAACATTGAGGACTATGTAACTTCTCCTATCCTATCTTTACACTAGTAATGCACCAACATTTTGGCAACTAAAAATATTTGGCCAAAACAGAATTTTTGGTTTCAGAATAGTTTTGGTTGCTGAAATTTTGGTGCATCACTAGTATTAAGCTTAGTTACATCATCTCTAGAATTTGCTGTTGATGGACAGTGTACACTGTGCAGTTAAATTAGATTGATATGTCCGCACACTGCACTGTTACTTGTGCATGTCTGACCTGTACTTTACTCCACGCAGGGTGAATGACGTGATTCTGCGAGTGAATGAGGTTGATGTTCGGGATGTGACTCACAGTAAGGCTGTGGAGGCATTGAAGGAAGCGGGGTCACTGGTCAGACTGTATGTTAGGAGGAGAAAGTCTGCATCAGAGAAAGTCATGGAGATCAAGCTTATCAAAGGACCCAAAGGTAAAGTAACACCAGCCAACTCCTCATTATTGCAGTTGATTTTTCATTGGTGTAGCTTTTTACATTTGACAATGTACCTGGGATTTTAAAAGTCATACCAATTTTAAATGTTAGGTTAGTTTGAATGTAAATGTTTATGATCTGTATAACGAGAACATACAGAACAAATGTGAGTAGGGCTGCACAATTTATCGAAATTATTGAAATATCGCAAATGTGCATATACTGGTATGCATATCGCAATGGTTTGTGATGAGTGATTTAATACTTTGAAAAGTTATGTATGGTCAAAGTTTTAAGTGGATGTGGATAATATAGCATCTGGCATGCGGATGTTGGTTGGGATATGTGCGCGTGTGCATGATAGTGTACACGTGCTCGGTTGCAAGACAATCAGCAAGCCATGATGCTTTCATAGCGAGCTAATCTGATAAAATGAGGCACCCACAGCTGCTGCCAATGATTTAGTGCCAAAATATAGAAGCACCTCAAAGATATGGCGGTATTTTGGTTATAAAAGAGATGACCACATGCAGACTGAAGTTATATGTAAAACATGTAAATCTCAAGTGGCAACAATGTGGAAACACTACAAATCTTTACAGTCACCTCAAAGCGAAGCACAACAATTTGCAGCTATGCTCGGCAGAAAACCTTCATCATTGGCTTGACTAGGCTCTATGTATAGTTATAATTGTGGCTCTTGCTCTATTAAAAAAGATGAATATCATGGTGAAGAACAGTTTCAGTTTCACCCAACCAAATTTGACATTTTTAACCTCTAATCTTTCCCTGCATTACACTGAGAAAACAAGAGTGCTGCTAAATAATTTCTTGGGATTAATATCTGAGTTCAGAGTGTATGATTGTTAAAATCACGCTATATCTGGAGACCATAGACCATAAAAAGACCATTTCAATTGTCTAGCCCCGTAGCATTTTTTTTGTGCATATATATATACACACGCACAAAAATACGCAACAGGGCTATTTTAAGGCCAGCCACAGCGTTTCCACAACACTGCAATAACCTTAAGCTGCTGTTGCCATGGATACATTCCTTTCTCGCCTTTACTCACAGTTTGCAGTTATCGGTTTATCTCTCTCTTTTTAGTTTATTCAAATTAAATTCAAAAGATTACAGGATAGCATTTTATGTTGTTGTTGTTGTTGTTGTGTGTAAATGTTCATTATGGCAGATAGTGTTGATTATTTAGCTGCTGTTAATTTTTCTTCTGTCTAGTTCAGGGGTGTCAAACTCAATTCCTGGAGGGCCGGAGCCCTGTAGAGTTTAGTTCCAACCCTGCTCCAACACACCATGTAGTTTTCAAATAAGCCTGAAGGACTTTATTAGTTGGATCAGGTGTGTTTAATTAGGGTTGAATCTTAACTCTGCAGGGCTCCGGCCCTCCAGTAGTTGAGTTTGACACCCCTGGTCTAGTTGTTTTTTTAAGATGTTTTAGGAGATGCAGCTAAATCTAAGTTTTGCTGTCACCACCAAATAATGTTTTGTTTTTGTCTGTATCTTGGTTTATGCCAGGTCTGGGTTTCAGTATAGCAGGGGGTGTTGGGAATCAGCACATCCCAGGGGACAATAGCATCTACGTCACTAAGATTATTGAAGGTGGAGCTGCACATAAAGATGGGAGGCTGCAGATAGGAGACAAACTTCTTGCTGTAAGGAAACGGTCTATTGCTTCTGGTTGATGACTGTGTGCTTGTTAAACAGATTAATGTCTGTGTGTGTTTTGGTGTGTGTCATAGGTGAATAGCTCCTGCCTGGAGGAAGTTGCCCATGAGCATGCCGTGACTGCCTTGAAAAATACCCCAGACGTAGTCTACTTGAAAGTGGCTAAACCCAATAGTGTCTTCATGAATGACAGTTTTGCCCCTCCAGACATCACCAACTGTGAGTTCCACATAGGGGGAGTATGGGGGGTAAGATAAAGTGTCTTACTTGTACAGACTGCTGCATTGTGTGAAGCCCATGCCCTGCAGTGGTCGTATTGATCTGTGCTCTATTCGTAGCCCTGCCAGCAGGAGCACTAATAGGCCACAGAGGACTAAACTACTATCGATTGCTCTTGTCTGAACGTGCTGCCCTCGCAGCCATTAAAGCTTAATTTGTGCGGTAGAGGTGAAAGCACTGCTGCACAAATGCCCCTCCATGGGTCTTCCTGTCCTTAAAAAAGGCACTAATGACTCAGTAATGCTGAGGGTTGGGATCTGTCTGAACTCTGTGGAAGTGTTTTTAAGACAGCCCAACTGGATGTGTTTCTCAGGGGGCATTTACATAGAATACATTCTTGCGAACAGCTAAACCAGTGGTTCTCAACTAAAATCATCTCAATATGATTTTAGATTATGGTTTTTAGAATAAATCTTTTTGGAATCTTCATTCCCTTTATGGTTCAATCCCAGAGATATGGAGATCTCAATGCAGCTCCATGTCCCAGTTGTTAAATATTAGCCATTTTTGAAGGATTAGTTCACTTTCAAATTAAAATTTCCTGATAATTTACTCACCCCCATGTCATCCAAGATGTTTACGTCTTTCTATCTTCAGTCGAAAAAAAATTAAGGTTTTTGATGAAAACATTCCAGGATTATTCTCCTTATAATGGACTTCAACGGCTATCAAACGGTTGAAGGTCAAAATTACAGTTTCAGTGCAGCTTCAAAGGGCTCTGCATGATACCAGATGAGGAATAAGGGTCTTACCTAGCGAAACGGTGGTTTTCTAAAAAAAAAAAAAGTATATGCTTTATAAACAAAAATGCGCGCCTTGCACTGCTCTGCAATGCCATGACTTCATGTAATACGTAATTACGTTGACACGCTTGATGTAGGCGGAAGTACCAACTCAGTCAGTGTTTACAAATGTGGAGAAGGAGGGCCGTTCAAAAGTTTTTGTATGTTCAATGACACATATTCAAATGTCTTTGTGTCAGTTTATAGTTTAAAATGGTCACTTCGTGTCCGTATCCTGGATGTTTAAATCTTTTGAAACCTAACCTCCGCCTACGTCAAGCGTGACCTTTTCAACGTAATTACGTGAAGTCGTGGATGTGCATCGCAGAGCAGTGCAAGGTGCGCATTTTTGTTTATAAAGCATATACGTGTTTTGTTTTTTTGTTTTTTTAGAAAATGACCGACCGTTTCGCTAGATAAGACCCTTATTCCTCGTCTGGTATCGTGTAGAGCCCTTTGAAGCTGCACTGAAACTGTAATTTTGATCTTCAACCGTTTGGTAGCTGTTGAAGTCCATTATAAGGAGAATAATCCTGGAATGTTTTCATCAAAAACCTTAATTTCTTTTCGACTGAAGAAAGAAAGACGTAAACATATTGAATGACATGGTGGTAAGTAAATTATCAGGAAATTTTTATTTGAAAGTGAACCAATCCTTTAATGGTTAAAAAACTAATGTGGGTCACATTGTATACAGCTGATACTTATTGTATTTAAAGGGGAGTGAAAAAACAATTTTGAAACTAGAATTGTAGCTTGTTTCCCTCTATCAAAACAGTTGCATAGAACACGTCTGAGTGCTTAAACTAAATTGAAATGGTCACATTTAGGCACATTAACTTGATCTCAGTAGTCATTCATAAGATTCTATGTCTAAATATATTTGGATATAGGGAAGAAGGAATTTTGTTAATTCAAATATGCAGTATCATAACTACTTTCGAAACAGATTTCACATCCTAGGTAAATGTGATTGCTCTCCCTACACATTGTATTCACATCAATAAACCAAGATTTTCCTCACCTGGATTAAGTATTAGAATTTCCTATTTTTATAACGTGACGCATAGTCATAAATCAAGTAGTATCCACTGCTAAGGGGCATATTTGGAGAAATCACTGATAGTACTTGAAACTTTAAAAGATCTCACACTTGAAATAATTAACACTAGGTCATTTTAAACCCCTGCTAATCTTATTTTGTTTAATGTTTTATTAATCCTGGTTATTAATCTGATGTGTCACACTATACGTTAGGCCTGTCGCAGTAATCAATATATCGACTTATCGCACAAAATATGTACATGACCGCAATCATTTTTGGTGACGCAATATATCGCCCATTATATTTACTTAAAAATTAATGTCACCATGTTTTTTGCATTCCACTTGCGCCTGTGTTTTTTGCAGCTTCTCGTGCATAACGTGGTGTAGTCGGTGCTAGTTCAAATTTTAAAAAATGCTTCTACAAAAAAAGTTTCATCTGCAGAAATGGCCTTGTTTAGGGATCTGTGCCTTTGTGCATACGGACAAGTAGGGATTGTGTTTTTCAGCAATGGTGTGCACTCTTAATTTACAGAGAAAAGGGTCAGGGAAAAATCTGTAGATGGAAAAATCTCCATACAAGTTTGTTGTGCATTTTTCTATTTTTCTACTTGTTACTTTGCACTTTTTGTTAGAAAATGTTTATTTACTATTTATTCAAGTTTTTTAAGGTATCTAATATTTTGATACTTAATTTCCATGATCTAAATATTCTTAAAAATTAAAAGTTTGTTGTCATTTGGAAGTGTGTTGGCCTTCTTGCATTATTATGCTTTTATATTATGATTATATATTCAGTGGCATAAAATGGTCTTTAAAATTACATTAATATCGCTTATTGCAATTATTTCTGGGGCAATATATTGCACAACAAAAAGTTGTTATCGTGACAGGCCTACTATACGTTCCAAAACACTTGGTTACTGTTATTATTTGCATATTTTCAGTGTCAACAGTAATGACTGGATAAACACAAAATCAAATTAGGATTTTTACCATTGAAAATGGGTGAAATTCAGCACTTTATACATGGAGCTGCATTGAGATCCTATTATTTCTTAACCATATAGGGCATTATGAGGATTCCAAAATAAAAGTTTCTTAGGAACCAGAAGCTGTCTTTACATCTGGTATTAAGATCCGTTTTTGTAGATCCAATCAAAAGTAGACAATGCTAAATGTAAATAGTCTGAAAATGTAATTCTTTAAATACTATGCATCCTTTTTTTTAACTGGTAAAATTCACAAATCTGGACATTGAGTCGCTTTGGGCTCCCCATGTCTCTGGGAATGAATCATATAGGGCCTTAAAAATGAAGGTTACAAAAGAAAAGTTTATGAAGAACCAGAATTTAAAAGGATATTGAGATATATTTAAAACTAGAGAAACAGGCATGCAAACTTTGGAAAAATAATATTTATGGCACTCGGACAGGTATGTTCTATGCAATTGTTTTGATAAAGGGAAACATGATACATTTCTAGTTTAAACATTATTTGTTCTTTAGACATACATTTTTTTATTTTTTAAAGTTTCAACTTTGTCGGTGCCAATAGCCTAGAGGGCAATGTGTCAATATAACGTCATTGCGTTACGGGCGTTCCGAGTTGGAATCCCGGCTCAAGGACCTTTCATGATCCGTATCATAATAAAGACAAAACACCAAAAAGAATCTTTAAAGTATCAGCTTTATGCAATATGTCTAAGGTTGTCTAACACAAAAGCATGAAATGCTATTAACATGCTAATTAAAGTGCCCCTATTATGGATTTTGCAGTGTGTAACACAGCTCTAAGTGAATGAAAACATCCTGCAAAGTTTTAAATCTGAAAGTGCACCGTGTATAAAGTTATCAAAAGAAAGAGTCGACTCTGAATCATTGAAACGAGTCGTTTTTAAAACGAATTCCAAGCAGTTTCATGTTAACGTCAACATGAATCATTAGCATATTGCCCGCCCACTTGTTGGTCTTTTCGCGTTGGTCTGAATGAAAATTCAAATTCATTCTTTGCCACTAGGTCCCGCTTATGGAGCGGTAAAAATAGCGGTTTCCCCGGTAACGCTGTACACACAAAGTAGCACTGCACTCACAAACGCTGCTTTTTTAGGCATTACAGGCATGATGCAATGAAAATGAGGCCAATCGGACCAATCAGGGCAGATTAGCATCACGCAAATGAGGGGTTTGGAAAAATGAATCGTTGAGCGAATCATTTGGAAGTCGTTGAGCAAGTAAGGTAAAAATAAATGCATATTATAAGACAATGAAAGTGTTTTTTGACCTTACATGCATGTCAACCTGTTGTTGGGAACTCCCAAAACCAAAATATGAACCTTTCATTACCCAAAATAGGGGCACTTTAAAACACTGCCAACATATCAAAAACTAAAAAGAAATCCAGAAGAGCTAGTCCATCTCAGGTATTGACTAGTCAGTTGTTGGACGACTAATTTGCTTGTCAATCAATGTGACCCATCCCTTCAGTTATCAGTCAACATGATTTATGTGTCGTCTTATGGAAAAGCCAGGATGAACCCAGGTGAACGTGTTTAATGCCTTTAAAACATGATTCATGTCAATATCAACTTTAACACCATTTGTTGTTGACCTTTTAAAAACCTCGCCAATGATTATCAGACAAATAATTATTCATTACTATGTAGCTGGTGGCCTGATCCTGTGCATTTTAAGATATATTACGTTTTATGACACATGAATTGCAAATATAAACTTTCCTTTCTCCAAATTCATCTGATTGGAATATCTTAATCTCACTGGCACTGAAAGCACAGTAGTGGCAGGATGGTTAAAAAAAACAATGACATGGTGTTCATAGAAATGTGTCAGACAATGACAATAAAAAAAAGACAGTTAAACAATTTCGCTGATGAAACATGACTAAACAGCCCTTATCTGAAGTGCTGTTCATGTGGATGTCAAAGCACTGCAGGATGCTTGTTTTGAGAGATGTGAGCATGACGCAAGTCATGTGAAAGGGACTTTAGCTTTGTACTGTAGCTTCAAAGCCCCCAGTACTGTGGGGACTACAGCTTTTGACCTACAACATTTAGACTTTTGAAGACAGAATAATTTCCTAGTAAGCTCAAGCCTGTCAAAGAAAGTTACCTTAAAGTTATTGTACATTTACATAATCAACCACCCTCATTCTCCACTGCTAAGCTCTTTAAAGGCTGTTGACCCCAGACACACAGTAACACACTTACAGACACAACACCACACCACCAAATCAGACACGCTTTCATCATAGAAAGCTCTTGATCGCTCTGCCCCTTCTGATGCACCCCACACAACTCCCTTTAGACACACTCATTTTTAATCCTTAAACAGAATGCTTGCCATGTTGTACCCCAGTGTCAAAGCCTGCACAACTCTGCTGTTAGCAATGATCCCACCTGTGTATGAAGCAATTAGACAAAATCACCCCACATCGGTCACAATTTATGACCTGCTAGACACAGAAATCAGTTCGAACCACTAGACAGAGTTCAGGTTTGGTGAACTCTGACCTGCAAATTTGTATCATGTGAAAGGTTTCAAACTTTAAATCTGCAATTTTGCAGTAGAATGTATATTTTACATTATGGATGCTCAACGTCTAGTGTGACTCTTTAAGATAACAAATTTTGGTATTGGTCAGCATGAAATGGAAATTGATGCTATCTATTTTCTAAATGCATCTTATGGGAACAATTCATTAATTCATATGTTTTTTTTTTTTGTAGAAACTTGCATTCAGATGAGGTTTCATACAATCAACAACAGTTGTTTAGAACCACATCCCAGCTCTACTTTTTTCTTTGATAATTAGTTTTACTCAGAATCATAATAGGGAAGAAATTATCTGTCATTACATTGCGACTTTAGGACAGGATATCCTTTGCAGAGGCAACCCCAGCATTAATTACAAACTTTTATGGTTTCATTCAGTGGTAAAAAGAAAATAGCTAAATAAATAATTAAAAACTATTTTACCCAAATTGTGTTAATTTTATATTTTATGCCTGTTAAGAGCCTGTGTTGTTCTGATGTTGTATTGACATTCTCCTATGCATATTTGTTTGATGCACATAGTTACTGCCTTTGTAGCACATTTCAAATCAGTCACTTAGGAGGTTTCTTTCAAGTTCTGATTCTTGTAAAGACAAGCAAGGCAGATCATTGGGTTGTGGAAGATAGCTATGATTGATTTTGATGCAGAAAGACTCACACCACTCCTGAGACTCATCTATACTGTAATGGTGGAGCCAGCAGACAAGGTTGCTTTTCTCTACTTGACTTGAAAGACAAATCACAAATTCAGTCATGGCTGGGATCACATGGTCAAGTCTGTATTGCTAATCCAAGCAGCAATATCTTAATGCATAGAAGGCAGCATGTGGAACGATGGTACACAGGCCTCAGAAAGTGAACCTGAGTCGGAGTTAATAAATGCGAAATAATTTTGTTAAGTGTGCACAATCATTCAGCAGCCTGACTCAGAATGGAAATAACGCTGTTTATAGCTTGTAAATAGTGTTCAAGATCTGTTCTTTTTTTGAGCGTGCTTTTTGGACACACTGATCTGCTTGATTTGGTTAGTGTATTGCAGAGGGGGAGCCTTCGTGTCAGTAGATTATATTTTTGTCCCCATGGAGAGCCATAAAGCATGCATTTTACCATCTGTTGTTTTTGTTTTTTTTATCATGCCACTCTGTTCCACTCTGCTTCGCCTGAGGGTAAAAGAGGTTTCTGCAGCTAAGCCTCTCGTTCTGTTTTAGGCTGTAGTGCAGTACTGTAGAGAGAATGCTATTGCCACTGTTTTCTGTGTTAAAAGTGGTCCTTTCCTTTCACAAGTACATTGTGGTCTTGAATCTTGCTCTCTGAGAGCACATATCTGGTCTCATCCCACTAAAGATGTCACATTTCATTACGGGTAAGAGCAGTGTTTCATGAAGTGGACACTATAGGGAAGATAAGAGTTTTGTTTCACCATATCACCATTGCAACAGTTAACACATTTAAGCATGCATTCCACACAGGTGACATTAAAACAGTAACCGCAGATGGTAAATACTGACAAACAGACATAAAACCTATTTGGGATAGTTGGGGAAATCATTCAATACTTATATTTTCCACATTTTACCATCATTTTGTGATTATGCAAGTATGGATCATACTTTCAAGTCAACAGAGCTCATATGATGATGCACCAATACCCAGGAAGCCTTTTTTCATGAGCTCAGCTAACGGTCTGCTTCAAATGAGACCTTTACAGAGAGACAAAGAAAGGTAAAATAAGGATAGTTTAGGCTCAGTTTCACCCTGACCCCCAGGTCTCTTTCCCCCACGTGGATATCTTTGTAAGCGGAGCTGCAGTGGAGGCCCAGGTGCTAAAAGCTCATCCCAGGGTATCATTTACTGTCAGCGTGTCTGTTTCTCATAGGGGTGCAAACTGAATAGCATATAATTGTGCATGTCTGGAGGATTAGATAAAAAGAGATCTCGGAACTCTTTGGTGCAAGCTTTTAGGTAATGCAGTTCAAGGTGTTTGAGACTTGTTTCTGTGACCTGTTTTAATGTTTGTGCCTGTTTTCCTCTTTCCCAGCCTATTCGCAACACATGGAAAACCATATCAGCCCTCCAAGCTATCTGAGCCAGCCACTGCCTCCGGTGCATTCCGGACGCTACTCCCCAACCCCGAAAACCACTGTGGGGGATGATGATGTAACCAGGTATTGTCAAAAATTGTCTGCATAAATCTACGATGTGACACTCATACTCAAGATTTTTTGCTGTTTGTGTGTATAGATCAACGTTTTACTCTTTTATAGTTTTAATAAACAAAACTGGTCATAGTCCTTATTACGGCTGGGTATTGATACAGATTTCCTGATTTAATTCCGATCTTTAATGAAAGAATAGTTTGAGAGTCTTATTCAGTGATTAATTAAATGGACGGCTCATAATATTCTTTTTTTTTCAGACTGCATTGGTAGTGCTGTATATCAATAGAAAGGTGTTTTCCTGCCATTATTTTGTGGTACACTTAGTATCATCAGATGAATACCGGATTAATCTTGCCTGATGTTTGAGTTCAGCAAAAGGGGAGCTTCAAGCGGTTCATGATTATTTTTATAATGTGATGTCAGAGCAAGTCAGTGCTCTGAGTCTCACGTGTGATGTTCAGGATGATATCATGACCCGTTTAGTAGATAAGATGCTCTGAACTTTTTTGATATAATTAACTGGAGTATCGAATTGCTATTTACTTTTACTCAGATCATTTGGCCCAAGCTGCAGTGCCTCACTGAGGGAGTTGTCAAATGTGAGGGCAGATGGCAGTTCCCCTTTCAGCATGCCATCCATGCCAAACATATGTGATGATTTTACAAGGTTATATCTATTTTAATTTTAGAATTGGCCCACTTAAGAGAGCACAATCAAAAATCAAACTGGTTGCAAAAAAGAGTGTGGTTTTACCATTTATCCAGATGTAACACCAGACATACCCAAAACGACACATCATTGCCGATTTAGCAATTTGATAAGCTCCAAATTTAGCCCATCCACGTCATGTGTGGGTTCGTTTTCATAAAAACCGCAGCGCATCATCAAGCCTCTTAGCCAGCTTGCCAGAAAATGAATAAACAAGATTGTCGTAATCCAGCAGAACAAACGATTCTATTAATCTGACCATTTAGGTGCACAGGAGGATTTGAAGTTTAGAGCAACAATCAAACATACAGTACAGCCTGAAACGAGCATGTGGCCCATTCTAGATGTCATTGTGTTCATTGTGGATTTTTATAGCAATGTCCTATTTAATAGGCAAGAGGTGATGTGATAAAATGGTGTTTGATTTTATAGTATCAGTATTGTAAGTTAGCCACAGGGTTGTTTTGTGGCTGTGTGTAGTAGAACTAGACCAGCAGTGCCTCCAAGAGGTCAGTTATATGCACTGACCTTGCACTCTTTAAAGAATGTTAATTTGTGGAATAATATCAAAAATAATTTCAGTTTGTTTGTATTGTTTGTATATCATATATATATATATATATATACAAGGCGTTCATGGCACATATGATGCTCATATATTATATATTATATAACAGTTATTTTCAAAAATTAAATTAAATATTTCACAGTATTAATGTGAAATCATTACATCAGAATTACTGCATAAGAGACTTGTCATTAAATGTGATCTTACAAACTAGTATGTCTAACTCTTATAGAATCGTGCTGTATGACATGTACAATACAGAGAACACAGCGTACTTTCCTGATTTTAGAAAATGTAATAATTTTTGCTAGCTGTAATGGTTTTTGCTATTTCAGACAAAATGAACAGTTTGTGTATGATGCTGTGAGTCTGTAAGTTTAGATTTTGAATGTGGTTGTATAAGAACATGTTTTTATTTTTTGCGTATGCAGGGAACCCAGGAAGGTGGTGTTGCATCGAGGCTCTACAGGGCTTGGCTTTAACATAGTGGGTGGAGAAGACGGAGAGGGCATATTTATTTCCTTCATCCTGGCCGGAGGCCCTGCAGACCTGTGTGGAGAATTGAGGAAAGGAGACCGCTTGGTGTCTGTGAGTATTACAGTGGGCACTGAAACCTTGCCCTGTCACACTGAAGATGAGCATCTAATCAGGAGTTTTTCTTACACTGAGCTCAGTGCTTAACAGTGTGCAGACCACTATCATACTGCTTATCCTGTTGATATAAAAATGGCTGTACCTTTCTTAGGTGAATGGAATAGACCTACGCGGTGCCACTCATGAACAGGCCGCGGCAGCCCTGAAGAACGCCGGACAAACAGTCACCATCGTTGCCCAGTACAGACCAGAGGGTGAGTCTTGCTTGATGAAAAACAGCTCCACGTCAGTCATTTGACCACTCATTAAAAACAAACCAGAAAGCATTAAATGAACAGCAGGAGACTCTTAGCTGTGTTATTGTGAGAAGTAAAAATCTAATAAGCCAATACTCTGTTTTATAGCCTTCTATTGCCATTAGGTCAGATCAATCAGGTCTCATAAAAATTAAAACTTGAATATTGAGTCATCCAGGTCTGACTGTTCAACCTGTCCTATAGACCATTATTATACTCTTAACAATTAAGGTACCATTTCTGATGCTTTCTTTCACTCCCCTTGATAAACACAGATAGATTCGCAATAGGCTCACATTTATAAAGTATTGATTCTGACATTTTTCTTCTTAGAGTCAATGGTTGTTCTGCATCACTTACATTTGTACGGCATTTACGCCATGTGAACATTTTGGAGAAGATTGAAAAGGAAGACTTCCATTATAGGGCATAAATTGGTGTCCAGTTGCTACTTATGACAATGCTATTTGTGTGAATATTTGTATAACTTTGATCATGTGCTTTGATAACATTGTTTTTTGATGCACAAATATTCAGCAACACTCTTTCTTCTCTCATACACACAATGCCTTATGAGGGTGATATTTGTGGCCTTGTGTTTCAGAGTACAGCCGTTTTGAAGCCAAGATCCATGACCTAAGAGAGCAGATGATGAACAGCAGCATCAGCTCAGGCTCAGGGTCCCTGAGGACCAGTCAGAAGAGATCACTATACGTCAAGTACTGGACAAATATCTACAATATTCTACAAGGAACTGAAAAACTGCATATAAAGTCACTATGAAATCAAAACTTTTTTTTTTTTTTTCCCCTTATAATATTGAAATTAAAATATTAACCTCGCGATAATGTCCCTTTTCTGATGATATGTATACCGGCGCAAGAGCTGGGCAATAAAACCTCCCCTACAGCAACCAACCTGTCACTCACATGAGATCACAGCAATTAGCTAACAACAACGATTCAACTGTCCAATCAATTCTTGATGGATGAAATCAAGTTTTACTTGATTTTTCATGTTCAAGAAACTCTTTGACATGGATATACGTCACTGTATGGAAGAAAAGACAATCACAATTTCCATTTCACGCCAACTTTAAATGCTGTTTTTTTTTTTTTACTAAATTGCATATTTGGAATAAGATATCTTATATTTGCAGTTTACACACATCTATCGAAATGTTTTAGCAATTTTTGAAGCTTCTGGTGGTCAGACTTTACCATATGCTCTCAGCTAAAGGAGTAAGTATATTTTTCCTTTGGTCTTACTTTGACTGTTTTCTGCAGGGCACTGTTTGATTATGATAAAACTAAGGATTCTGGGCTGCCCAGCCAAGGCCTGAACTTCAAATTTGGGGACATACTGCACGTGGTGAATGCTTCAGATGATGAGTGGTGGCAGGCACGGCAGGTCACTCCTCAAGGAGAGGTGGAAGAAATGGGTGTTATCCCCAGCAAGAGAAGGTGAGAGATTGAAGCTTATGAAATGACAAAAAATATTGATTGCAAGTACATTTAGGCTGGTAGGTTTACTTGGATGCAGGTCATGCTGACTTGTGTTTGTGTTTGTATTAAATAGTATAAATAGGTCCCCCAGCACTAGGGCTGCACGATAAATTGAAATGGAATCGAGATCTCGATTCGACAGAAGCTACGACTGTCATGCATAACTTTCAGTGAAGCACGGTTCTGTGATCAGCAGTAAATCTCCATCCAAAGGCCAGAGGGCACTCTCACGCTGAAACTCCAAATACGCCTCGCAGAAGAAACCCAGAAAATGCCTATCGCTGCAACTGAATAAACAGCAAATTCAACTGCTTTCATTGATTCAACTTGACTAGTAAACACACGACTACGGCAATATATAGTTTATCTGAGTTCCTATTATTATAATTTTCATTAAAATAAAGTATATTTATAATGCAATGCCTTTATCACTGCTTAAATACTATGAAATATGTTGCTTGCCTTATTCTGTGTAAGAAGCCACATCATCTCACAAAAGGATTTATTTCAAACACTCGACTGACATTATGAAGTGAGTTTGGAGTAAAAATATGTTATTAAATGTGGTATTTTCACATGCTTTCAGATAAATTGAAATGGAATCGAGATCTCGATTCGACAGAAGCTACGACTGTCATGCATATCTTTCAGTGAAGCACGGTTCTGTGATCAGCTGTAAATCTCCATCCAAAGGCCAGAGGGCACTCTCACGCTGAAACTCCAAATATGCCTCGCAGAAGAAACCCAGAAAATGCCTATCGCTGCAACTGAATAAACAGCAAATTCAACTGCTTTCATTGATTCAACTTGACTAGTAAACACACGACTACGGCAATATATAGTTTATCTGAGTTCTTATTATTATAATTTTCATTAAAATAAAGTATATTTATAATGCAATGCCTTTATCACTGCTTAAATACTATGAAATATGTTGCTTGCCTTATTCTGTGTAAGAAGCCACATCATCTCACAAAAGGATTTATTTCAAACACTCGACTGACATTATGAAGTGAGTTTGGAGTAAAAATATGTTATTAAATGTGGTATTTTCACATGCTTTCAGATGGAGCAGCATTTACTTCACAGAGCCGTAGTTGAAATGAAAATTCTGCTCCATCAGAAAGCACGTGATGATGATTTCCTGCTGATTACAGAACCGGCATTACTATCAAAATGCGCATGACAATCGCATTCGATTAATCGTGCAGCCCTACCCAGCACCACTCCAGAATTCTTTGACCGGACCTGAGTTTGTCATCGTGTATTCTTAGCTGATAGGTTACTCTCAGTAGCGTCAAGTGCATGTCTTAGAAATGTTCCGATGAAGGAGCATTAAATGCAGTGTAACTGATTAATAGTGAATAACAGCTAATGTAATACGTGGTCCTTATGTTTTCTCTCAAGAGTGGAGAAGAAGGAGAGAGCAAGGTTAAAGACAGTTAAATTCAACTCCAAGTCGCGAGAAAAAGGGGTGAGTGAATCTTTTTATGCATGCATACCTACAAAGATTTGAACAATACTCTGTTCCAAAACCAAGTGAGTTGCTTTGCTGTCTACTAGCTACATGTCTTTTAAGACCGCATTCTGACTGAATTGGAGCCTCGTAAGTAAATGATTTGCAACACTTTGCAATTGACCGCCCCTGTGTCGTGCACACACAAATACGAGTACATTTGTATTTTAAGTTGTGTTAGAGTTTTTTTAGCACAACATTTCTTCAACTTGTCTGCCAGTCTTCAATGTCACATGATCCTTCAGAAATCATTCTAACATGCCAATTTGGTGTTTAGGATTTATTTATTTTTTATTGTAAATGTAGAAAACAGATGTGCTGCTTTATATTTAATAAATGTAATAAATATTTTATATTATGACACTTATCAGGATTTTTTTTGATGAATGGAGCATTTTGTGAAATAGAAAGATTTAGTAACATTATAAATGATAATTTAATGCATCATCACTAAATAAAGATGGTAATTTCTTTCAATAAATAAATCTTACTGACCCCAACCATCTGATTAATTATATTGGCATGCTGCCTTAGATTTTGGACAAAATGAGGCATCCTAGAAAGCAGTATTTTAATATGCTTGCTTCCTTCTGTATGGAACAACCTTTTCATCAGGAGTATGATGTTTTAAATGCTTTAGAAGTAGGCAACTCACTAGGGATTGGACAAAGCTCCTGTAGTATGTTGCTTATACTGTGTATCTAGAATGACATTGAAATGCATTTCAAATTGCTTTACAAGTTAGTATTTGCTAATGTTCCTACCTCTGTGAAAGTTTGACCATTTGATATTAACTCACAATTAATAATGCTCAGTGCATTCAGTGGAATGTAATATTCTGATACTAATCAGTCTGCCATATGAATGGTCTAGTCTAAATTAACAGCATGCATAGCTGTAAGTGTTGCAGGCCCAAAAAACGCATATAACAGTACTGTAATACATCTATAACTCATTTATGAGGCATAGAAGTCAAAACACCAGATTATCTAACAGCCCGAGAAAACATGCATGATAGGAAAACAAAGGACAAATACGCTTGCCATTGATGTCGAACTGTTCGTACTTCTGTATGCCACACCTCCTCCTCTCCTGTCCTTCATCCTCACACTTTCCTCTTTTTACCTACCTTGCAATGCTCTCCAATAACCCATAGTGCTGCAGTGTAAACCAGCCAGGCTTATAACTGATCACTGCATAAGAATGAAAATGCACCTCTAGTCCAGGTGCTGCATCACTGCCGAAGAAAAAAGCCATACAGTAATGCTTAAATAATTTTACATACAAGCTGTTTCTACAGCTAAGTATTTCATACTATATTCACCTGCCCTTGAACGAAAGAAAAGTAAATCAGGCCAACTTGCTTTTTTTGTTTTGTTGCATGTTGCTGCTGATAAGAAAAGCAGCCACAACCAAAGCAGTTATAGGCCTCCACATGCTTCTGGCACACTCACAATGCTTCTTACCCTCTGCATGCAAATCTGTCCGTCTGCTTCTCTTGTGTTTGAGATTTCCTGCTGCTAGCTGTTTTTTGAGTCTATGACTCAAATCCATTTATTTGTCCACTTCAGTTCTTCATGCATTTCATATACAATTCTGACTTTGTGACATCCTCCATTAATTGAGTTAACTCTTATTAATTGTATCAGTGGCATTTGATTAAGCCATCAGAGGTCCACAAAGTCGAGAGCAGAACATTCATCTTTTATTTTATTCATATGGACATTAGACAGCCCTCTTCCCCTTCCCTTCTTTTCTTTTGCCCTCCCTTTCCTTCTCTTCCTCAACAGTCCCTCAATGACAAGCGTAAAAAGAATCTGTTTTCCCGCAAGTTCCCTTTCTACAAGAACAAGGAGGCGAGTGAGCAGGAAACAAGCGATGTGGACCGTAAGTACAGAAATCAGCACTCCAGCTCAATGCTGGGCAAGAATAGGGCAGCAGGTCATAAGGACAGAGGTGGGCACTGCTGCACTGGACGCAGCAGACATCAGAGCCTACTTTAGATAAAGCAACACCAGTGGACAGAGACAGCTTGGTGCCTGCTGTGTTCAGTGGCTGGACCAGGCCTTAGAGTGTCTCAGTAACCCTTGTACTCTTGTGGTTGTTGTCTCTCTTGTTGCTCCCTTCCTGACCGATCCACAGGACAACCCAGATGACATGCTATCCAAAGGCCAGAGTAAGTTCCCCATGTAGATGCCCACTCGGTCACCTCTGGACCAGACCTCCACGCTATCTCTCTTCCTCTCACATGTTTCATTCCTTGCTCTCATAATTCATACAGTACCAGACAAAGAGTTTTCTGTTTCTGCTGTTGCTGGTGGAGGTGAAACTTTGTTTTGTTTTTTTCCTCCACTGTCTCACTTTGCTCTATGGAATGTCCTCTTATTCAGTACCTGCATATTTTATATTCTCTTGATGAGAAAATCTGTTTTTGAAACAAAAATGTGATAATTATTTGCCATCATACTCTAGATCAGGGGTGCCCAACCCTGCTCCTGGCGAGTTGGAGCTGAACTTTGCAGGACAGTCGATCGCCAGGAGCAGGGTTGGGCACCCCTGCTCTAGATAGTCAAACTATTATTTAATTACAGTTGACTGTTTACTGGTTGATATTAGAATTAATTCCAAATACTTTGTAACTAAATTAGGTTTGGGAAAGGAAAGGAAATGAAATACGAGCATGGCTGAAAACAAACCGTGATTTGCTGTTTCTGGTTGGAGGTTGTATTCTGAAAGGGATAGTTCACCCAAAAATGAAAATTCTGTCATTAATTACTCACCCTCATATCGTTCCAAACCTGTAAGACCTTCGTTCATCTTCGGAACACAAATTAAGATATTTTTGATGAATTCTGAGAGCTTTCTGACCCTCCCATAGACAGCAAGGATCCTTACATGATCAAGGCTCAGAAACGTAGCAAGGACATCTTTAAAATAAATCCACGTGACATCAGTGGTTCAACCGTAATTTTCCAAAGCTACGTGTGCAAAGAAAACAAAAATAACGACTTTATTCAACAATTCATCTCCTCGCGTCACCCATTTTAGAGAGTATCACTTACGTAAACATGCAACGTATGTACGCGGATACGTTGTTTACATTCAGATCAAATCATAAACAATGTATCTGTATACATACGAATTGTACATACACAAGGAGACGAATGGTTGAATAGTCATTATTTTTGTTTTCTATGCACACAAAAGTATTCTCGTAGCTTCGTAAAATTACGTTGAACCACTGATGTCACATGGATTCTTTTAAAGGGGTCATATGATGCTGCTAAAAAGAACATTATTTTGTGTATTTGGTGTAATGAAATGTGTTTATGCGGTTTAAGGTTCAAAAAACACATTATTTTCCACATACTGTACATTATTGTTTCTCCTCTATGCCCCGCCTTTCTGAAACGTGTCGATTTTTACAAAGCTCATCGGTCTGAAAAAGTGAGGTGTGCTGTGATTGGCCAGCTATCCAGTGCATTGTGATTGACCGAATACCTCAAGCGTGTGATGGAAATGTTACGCCCCTACCATACTGTGATGATGCCCTGTCAGGCCAGAGCAATGATTCAAAAACATGAAAACCCATTATAAACGAGGCATTCGTTGCATCCAGTGGGGACATAATTATGGATTATAATGACTTATACTGTCTTTTTATGCGTTGCGTTGCATCGCGCCGCGTAAACATAAAACCATGTCTGCATTTGTGATTGGAGAAATGACAAACAACAAGCCCTACTCTACACTGCCCAAAAAACTCGCTTTAAATATATAAAATATAAAAACTCTTTAAATATAAAAAACGTACTTACAGTCTTTGAGTCAGAACAGCCGGCATTGTAGTCTACTCTCCCAGGATCAGGACATTTAGACAGAACATTTGGGCAGCGTTTTGCAAAGCTTCCCACATAGTGATGTAGATATGTGGGGGAGTGTTAGAACGAGCTGTTTTAGGTAGGTGTGACTGACTCTTAACTTTTATAAAGAATATCTCTTTGGATTTGAGACTTTAGTCTTTGCAACTTTACAGATCTTCTTTATGCACCAAGAGCTTGTAACACTCCAAAGAGAAACAACAATTTCCTTTTCCTTTAACAATCTCCTTGCTACGTTTCTGAGCCTTGATCGTGTTAGGATCCTTGCTGTCTATGGAGAGTCAGAGAGCTCTCAGAATTCATCAAAAATATCTTAATTTGTGTTCTGAAGATGAACGAAGGTCTTATGGGTTTGGAACGACATGAGAGTGAGTATTTAACGGCAGAATTTTGGGGTGAACTATCCCTTATGTGTGATTGAGGGGACAGTCGCAATCTAGAGACCATGTTATTGGACAAAACTTTGAATGCATCTGTGTATGTAAGATGAGTCATCTTTTGCTGGAAGATAAAGACTTAAGTTTGGGTTAGTTCACCCAAAAATTTAAATTCTATCATCATTTACATACCCTCATGTCAAGACTTTCATCTATGGACCAAAAATAAAAAAATATATATTTTTATTTATTTATGTATGTATTTATTTATTTTTTAATGTAAGTCTTCTGAAAAGACGCAATCACTTTATATCAGGAGTCTCCAACTGCAAGCTGCAGACTTCAGTTCCGTTCATTTGTAATTTTCAAGTTACCTTGAAGAGCTTGATTACCTGGTTAAGGTTTATATAATTAGGGTTGAGCTGAGGTTGACTAGGGTTTCCAAAAGCAGGGTTGGAGATCCCTGCTTTATATGATGAAGAGATTTAATTTAGGCTTTATTTTATTGTTTTTTTATCCTGTTCAACATATGAAGCAATTCTGTCTCTACAAGATGTCATGGAATTCAAATTCATATGGATTCAATTATGGTGTCTTTATGAACTTTTTGAAGCTTGAAAAATATCTTTAAAAATATCTTCATTTGTGTTCCAAAGATGAATGAAATTATGGGTTTGGAACAAGGAATTAAGTGACAACAGAATTTTCACTTTTGAACTATCCCTTTAACATTCTAAATCTGTAAATCTGCCAATTTAGTCATTTTTAATTGTTACCACAGACCTCTTTCTACATTGAAAAATAATACAAATAAAATAGGGCAAACTAGCTGAAAATATTTAGGTTCTATTGCATTAACATTTTATTAGAGTACTTTTAGATGTACAACCTGAAGAGATCTATGTGAATCAATGGCCGATAGTAGAAAACAAATTGTGACTAATCTCATTCATTCTGACCAGTCTTTAGAAAGCAGAATGAAACCGTAATAATGTGAAATTATGTAGATGTAGCTTATTTGGAATTATTATTATTTATTTTACTATGACCTGTGCTAAGTAACTTTGTCAGCTATTAAGAGTACAGTAGCATATGACCTCAAAACTACCAGATGTGGACTAAAAGCCACAAAACTCATCTCAGAAGGTGTACTGTGTACTCCCTTAGTGGTGTGAATATTTCTCCACTATGGTGAGATTCAGGACTGGTATTTATCGCTTATTTGAAGCCACCTCATGCGTCATCATGTGCTCCTATTCTTGATTTTCATCATCCATTCCCCCTCTGTTATGATTTCAGAGCATGTCACCTCTAATGCCAGTGATAGTGAGAGTAGTTACCGTAAGTTCTTCCTTCCATTGTGCCCTTCACCCGTCTTTCTCGTCTGCTTTTCTTTTACATATTTAACACTTATTCTCTCTCCTATCCTCTCTGCTATGCATTAACATGTATGGGAGATCCATTTTACAATGCAACATAATAAATAAATTACTTATGTTAATAAATTACCGAGAAATGCTATTGTGGATTTATCAGGTGTTTACATTGCTGAATGCCTGCCCCCTCAACTGAGCAGCACTGCAGTGAGACAGGCTGGGTAATGTTCCAGAAGCCACACAGATACAATACCAAAATCAATCAGTGAGCCCTCTGCCAGCCCCCTGGCTCAGTCTCCATAGCAACAGTGCACCACCCATCACTTCCCAGCCCTTGCCCTCTCTCTGTCAGAGACAGTCAGAGTCACAGTGGTGCTATATCAAAGCCACTCTAAAGATAT
>NW_015506098.1:62992-66480 GCF_001515645.1 Sinocyclocheilus grahami | reverse complement strand
TTGCCTTTGTGATCTCTCATACATGTGAAGAACTAACAAAACAGCCAGTTAATTCTATTTCTTTGGAATAAATGCTTAATATTTTGTATTTTAAGTATGCAATATGCTACACTTTGATGCGGTAAACAGCACTAGCATGTCACAGGCCCTTAGGAATTCTGCCCCTAACTTTGAAGAACAGTTTTCATTAATTTACAGCACGTATCTGCATCTAACTCATAGTGCACATGCGGGCGATCAGGCCTACTGAGATCCACAGAAAGAGCTCCACTTTAATCATCATGACAATCTCATACCAACCATGACGGAGGAATCCATTGCTTTTCACTATTCATTTGTGTAGCACACAGGATCTAGTGGCCACAGGGGGATCTCACATAGCTGTCTCTGCAATTTCACACATTTAATAATAATGCATGAGCAGAAAACATTGCATCGATTTCAGGGTCTTAATATGCTTGACTGGATGTGATAACATAGTGATAACATAAAATGATGAATTGTACAAAAATATATATATTTTTAAGCTTAACTGTATGTGTGTGTTCATATATCAGGTGGTCAAGAGGAATATGTGCTGTCTTATGAGCCAGTCTGTCAGCAGGAAGGTAAAATGCTAATGATTGTCCGTATCAGCAACATTAACCCATAAGATTTCATCTAATAAGTCACATAAATTATTCTTTTTAGGAGAATGTAATTGATTTCATGAATGGTCTTTCAACAGTGAACTACTCACGACCAGTGATTATCTTGGGTCCGATGAAAGACAGAGTAAACGATGACCTGATTTCGGAGTTCCCTGACAAATTTGGTTCCTGTGTTCCTCGTAAGTATCTGTACACTGTTTGAACTGATTAGATAACATGATGAGGGACACATTATTACAGTTGCTACAGTGAAAATTACAGTGTAGTTTGCAAGCATGTCATATAAAAAGGCATTTAAGACTTCATTGACATGATTGAATATCTTTTTCTTTTCTTTTTTTGACATTTTAATTTATGAATTCTTCCTGTAATTTATGTAAATTATTATTCGCAGGGGTCTGTTTAATAGGGATGCACAATGAATCTGACTATATGGTTTAGTGAGTTTATTAAACTGTGAGTAGCTGTTATTTAATTAAAAGTAAGTTGGTGCTGTGCCCTTCAAAATGTAATGGACTCAGACCATTAATGGTGAGGTTTAAATAAAATGTGCATTAAGAATACAGAAAACCCCATGTTCTCTATATTTAGAAAATGTCACATTTTCAAATATTTCTGAATGTTATATTCAAACAAACAGGTCTGTAAGCATGTTTGTTGAACAGTCGATAGTAGATAAGAGAAGAAGTCCCATGTACTGATATAGCTTACAAAAAAGACAGTGGTTCTTAACCAGGCGGCCAAAGCAAAATACCACTTAAAAATATTTAAATTAAGCCCCAAAAAAGCATTAAAATAAGCCAAATCCACATATTAATTTTTCTAGTTATGACAAGCTCTAAAAACATTTAATCGGGTAGAGATTGAGAGTAAAAAATATTTTCAAAAATCCTCCTCCTAATCCTTATTGAGTAAATCTTGAAAAACTGGAAAAGTCATAGGGCAGAATAGACAGAAGCAGCAGCTATCAGGATTTAATGCTTTATGCATATACACGTATACATATTGTATTTGAAACTACAAATCATCAAACACCTGTAAACTACATTTGCTAATTCTGCTATAACCATGGATTTAGAACAGAAATTAAGCCTGTAGCATATGCTGCTCTCTGTCTCAGATACAACAAGGCCGAAGCGAGATTATGAGGTGGACGGGAGAGACTACCACTTTGTTGAGTCCAGAGAGCAGATGGAGAGAGATATACAGGAGCACAAGTTCATCGAGGCAGGCCAGTACAACAGTCACCTGTATGGCACCAGTGTGCAGTCTGTCAGAGAGGTGGCGGAAAAGGTGAGATCCAGATTTATTTCTCCCCATAAGAAGTGTGTTTTATTACCAGCACCAAGTCTACAAACATTACATGTACAAGGCAAAGATTTGAATGCCATTACCCAATGTTTACATAAGGTGTTATTGAGGAACAGAGCTTAGTATTGTTTCTGGAGAAATAGGCACGATAGGCATGATACACCTGCACAACTGCTGACAACACAGGACTATAATGCATAACATGCAGCCTTATTGCTTACTGTATGGAAACACTGTCTTTGCTCTCCTCAGGGCAAACATTGCATTCTAGATGTATCAGGCAATGCCATAAAGAGACTGCAAGTTGCTGTGCTTTACCCCATCGCTATTTTCATCAAACCAAAATCAATGGAGAACATCATGTGAGTAAAAGACAAGGAATCCAACTAGTATTTGCAAAGATTATTGTCCGTTGAAAACAATGTCACGCTATCAATGACCAGTGTACCGTACTTGCCATTGTGTCATATTCTGTAAACTACCCAGTCAAACACTTTGGGGTGCAGTTAAATTTATTTTTCTCAAAGTAGTTTAGTATGCAAGAATCACTAATCCATAAACGTTTTTTCTGTCCCCTGCAAGCACTGTAATATAAAAAGTATGCTGTAATACTGTTTGCTCTCTCCTCAGGGAGATGAATAAAAGACTGACAGAGGAACAAGGCAGGAAGACATACGACAGAGCCATGAAGTTGGAACAGGAGTTCATGGAGCACTTCACAGGTCTGTTTGCTCAATCGGTTTGTGGCTCTCATATAGGCATCAAGACAACAGCTAACCCCAACTCACATTTCTGATTTTACAAGACCTTGGAGAATCTTTGACCACTCAAACGATCCTCCTTGCCGTGCATTAAGACAACATAAACACATGTCCAGTTCCAGGGGGATTTTTAACATCTCCAGTTGATTGGAACTTATTATTTTTTGTAGAACTGCCTATAGCTGATCGTTTAACTTCACACAGTTTTTGATCTGAACTGACTTGAGCTAAATAATAAAACTACTGTACTGTCTTTTAGAGCTGCTTTACAGCAGAATGTAAACCGTTTCCGTAGATAAGTTTCCAGAATTGCTTCTGCTATTTCCTGTTTATCTCTGTGATGCTGGTTTGACACAGTCTGTATTGTGTAGAACGCTAAGGAAATAAAGGTGACTTGACTATTGGCCTGATGGTGAACATGGGAATTTTTAATGCCTTAGCTATTTTCTTAAAGCCACGCTCTATTTTGTGAAGCTCAACCATTTTTGTTGCACATCAGAGCTATTTCTTTGGTTTTACTCATTGTGATGAGTGACCTTATATTTATATTGGTGCTGTCAAACAATTAATCGCGATTAATTGCATCCAAAATAAAAGTTTTTGTTTACATAATATATGTGTGTGGGTACTGTGTATATTTATTATGCATATATAAATACACACACATGCAGTATATATTTTGAAAATATTTACATGTATATATTTACATTCATATAATCTATATTATATATATAAATGTGTAATATATAAAAATAACAATTTTTTT
>NW_015506098.1:61173-62704 GCF_001515645.1 Sinocyclocheilus grahami | reverse complement strand
TGCAACATCATAATGGGATTGTGAATGAAACTGGAGCAAGGACACAAGAGACTTGAATCTGTGGAATCAACGCTTTTGTACACTATGTCCACTAACATTTGAAAATATGAATGCAGACAAACAATTAAAATTTGATGGTAAATTTGTTTTTTTTTTTACATATTCACTGGTCCTGCTACATCACTGTTCAAAAGTTTGGGGTCAGTAAGAATGCTTAAGGACCCATTAAATGAAACAAAAACTGATTAAAAAAGAAATGAAACTCATAAAAAAAAAATCAAAAGTGACAGTAAAGACATTTATAATGTTACAAATGATTTCAACTATTTAAAATAAATGCTTTTCTTTTGACCTTTCTATTAATCAAAGAATCCTGAAAAAAATTGTAATAAAGCTTTTAACTTTAATAAGAAATATTACTTGAGCATCAAATCAGCATGTTAGAATGATTTCTTAAGGATCATGTGACACTTGTGAAGACAGGAGTAATGGCTGCTGAAAATGCAGCTTTGCTTTCACAGGAATAAATTACATTTTAAAATATGAAAAACAATGTACATTGTAATAATTCTTCACAATATTATACGGAATACATACATATAAATACATTTTATTTTGCAGCTATTTATTTTTATATTAATATGCTTTAATACATTTTTTAATAAATACATTTTAATTTCTTGGTAATAATTGGAAATTACATAGCTATAGTGCAATGTAACTCCATAATACACATTTTTGCTGGAGACAGTTTGTGTTGTAACGGAGTAATTTAACGCGTTATAATTTTCAAAATAGTAATTAGAGTATAGTTACAAGCCGAGGTGTCTATACGTTACTGCGGCGTTACGTTGCTGACAGAATGCAGTGTTTTATAATCTAGAGATTGTAAAAAGGATGTAGCACACGCACTGTCGAGTCAAGTGCCAGTGGATTAGAGACCTGCTCCCTCGAGACCCGACACAAGACAAGATGGGCGAGTGCTGGTGCGGGATGCAGGAGAATAAAATGATTCACGGGACTCCCGCAACATAGAAATATCTAAACATAAAATATCTAAAACAAATAAATTGTTATTCATCTATTGCACAAAAGCAACATGAACTAATACAAAATATAAACGATTAACAGGTGCAAGTGTATGCAGAGTTTCTATTTAGGCTATAACACGTGTTTGCAGTGTTGACCAATGCAGTACTGAAATTTGCGTGCTCACTAATCCTCATAACACACGAATTGTAGACATTATGAAAGATTCATTATGCATATATTTATTGTGTTATAATTACTGAGATTTGTGAGATTGCGATGAACTGAAATGTCTTTTAGAGATTATAATTGCAGCGCTCTTTGCTGGCATTCTGCCATGCCAAACCATGCACACTTTAGATAAAAATAACAGTGTTCTGTGAATGTTGTTGCTTTAATAACAAATATTTATCGGGAGCGTGTATTTCATAAATTTCATGGAGAAAAAAGTAACGTAACTAGTAATGTAACTAATTACTTTTGAAATAAAGTAATCAGAACA
>NW_015506098.1:33463-60051 GCF_001515645.1 Sinocyclocheilus grahami | reverse complement strand
TAAAAATAACAGTGTTCTGTGAATGTTGTTGCTTTAATAACAAATATTTATCGGGAGCGTGTATTTCATAAATTTCATGGAGAAAAAAGTAACGTAACTAGTAATGTAACTAATTACTTTTGAAATAAAGTAATCAGAACACTAACGTGATTAGTTTTAAAAGGAGTAATCAGTACGTTGATTACATTTTCAGAGTAACTTGCTCAACACTGCACATATATTATGTAAATAAAAACTTTTATTTTGGATGCGATTAATCGCAATTAATCATTTGACAGCACTAATTTATACTCCTGTCAAACAGGAGTATAAATGCCTGGACAAATTGAATTTTTAATGAAAGATCATGAGGATAAACCATGCGGATTGAAAGATTGAGTATTACATTTTGTTTTTGTATTTGTAAACCATAATTTTTAGAAGATCAAATCTTGGGTTGTCTGTTCTAAATGTATTAGTTATTTTATTCTTGTCATCGCTGTCTCCTCACTGTGATCTTTTCTGCATTGCAGCTATTGTTCAGGGGGACACTTTGGAAGAGATCTACGATCAAGTCAAGCAGATAATTGAGGAACAGTCTGGGCCATACATATGGGTACAGTCCAAGGAGAAACTATGAACGCCTTCAGGAGTTTATCATCCCCCTCTCTCTGCCTGGTTTATTTATTGAATCTGTATTTTTTTTTTCTTTTTGGTAATCTCAGTTGGGCTTCTCCAGCTGACAGAATTCACTCAACAGATTAATTCCTTAATCCAGCATACTTCAATCTCTCTCTGTTCAGTCCTATATCTTCACCTCCTACTTCTAGTTCCTCAGTAGCTATTTCAAGAGAAGATGATCTGTCCTCCTCAGATCTTTACTGCTTCCATGCTTACAGAAAGCAAAGCTATGCCAGACCTGCATCTGTTTACCAGGGGTTTGGAAACGGTACAGTTCCTTAATGTTTAAGGGAGGTTACTTTGTAAGGACAAAGCCAGCGATCTGGATATTCTGACAAGTCTCTTTTCATTTTACCCATTCTATTGTTTTTTTTTTTTGTTGTTTTATTTGTGAAAATGGTAACATGGAGCTCAAGTCTCAGGCAACGGATTCGTTAAAATGGTGAGAAACACACAAAAAAGCAAAACTTTGCACGTTGTAGCTTCTAAGACCAGGTGTTCTTCAGCCCTTCTTTCTCAGTGTTCATTTCCACCATAGTCCCGTATGTTCCACACGTTATTGATTTTCTTCTTTTACCTCTCCCTTGACTGTTGTATTGGCATGCTTATTGTTCTCCTCATTCTGATCGTCTTCGTTATGGAGCCATTGTGTTTAGATGATGTCCCGCTGCACAGGTGTGAGACGTGTGCCGCCACTGTTAGAATGTCGGAGTCTACAATCAGTGTCTTACACGGAGTATGTGTTTTCAACACTTTGATTTACATTTAGGAAAGTCTGCCATTTGTAAGGAACTGATATTTTTAAGAGGCAATAAAATGCCACCGCATATGTGGAAGAAATTTATTGTACAATGAGATCTTAACAGATATTTAACCCTCCATAAACTGCCTATTTTGTTATAATAAAAGTCTATATTGAGCTTTACTTAAGCACTATTATGATGGGAGTTATTTTCTTGACATCGTAAAATGTATATCAGAGCAAGATATTTAAAAAAACAAAAAACAAAAAGAGAAATGGTATGAATATATTTTTTCCCCTTTTTCTGTTACCACCCTTTATTTTCCTAAACTGAAACAAATGACAAGATGCAGGGCAGTGAGGGGAATGCGGAGAAAACCGAGCCTAGCGGATGATTAACGTGCTATTTGAAGCTAGTTCAGTCTCTTCCTCCCCTCTGCCCACCATTTCAACATCATCTGCTCCAAGTGTGCTACATCAGAGTCATCATGTGTGGAGAAGAACATTCTATCCGTCCCCCTCTCAGACACAAACCGTCTCAGCTGAAAGAAGAGCTTCACAGGGCTGACGAAGCTTTGGCGCAGGGCTGATGTTATGCAGATAGAAGCTCCAGAGACTCCTTTTTTCTAAACCCGTCCCAGAGAAGGGGGTCTTGCCTGCTCTTCCTATGACATGATTGTTTTGTATACTAAGACTGCTTGTTCTACCACCTCTGCTTTTTAGGGACATTTTGGGACTGGAAAAAAAGAAACATGTAAATAACCTACTGTTCTGATTCATTCCATTGATCAAAACGAACAAGAGAATGGCTAATTCAAGAAAAATAAAATCTTTCTCATACAGCACAGTGCTGGTGTGAGTATTCCTTCAGATGGAGGGCTAAGGTGTGACAATGCAATGGCACACATTATTCTGTCTAGCTGTACACATCAGTGCACTTCTGAAAAGTTGTCATGTTGATTGTCACAGCTGTTATTTTGTGAGGCCATATGGCACCTTAAAAGGATAGTTGACTCAAAAACATAATATTCTGTCTTTTACTCATCCTCATGTCATTCCAAACCTGTATGACTTACTTTTATCTGTGGAACATTAAAGATATTGTTAGAGTTTTTGAGAACCGAATGCTGTATAAAGGAAGTCAGTGGTCACTAAAATTGTTAGGTTACCGACATTCTTCAAATTATTTTACTTTCAAATAAGAGTAAGTAATACAGGCTTGGATTGACATGAGGGTGAGTAAATCCAACACACTCGTGATATTTTGTAACTATTTTGTGTTGAATTAATGGCTAATTCAGGGCTCTCCAACCCTGGATCCAACTCCAATCAAATACACCTGAACCAGATAATCAAGGAAATATGAAAGTTATAGGCATGTGTGTTGGAACCGAAGTCTACAGGACAGTAGCTCTATCGGAGCAGAGTTGGAGAGCCCTGGGCTAAGACCTGCTCACTCCCCACTGATGGTTTTGTTTGGAGTTGGGGTGGACCTTCTTGCTTTTCCCTCCCCCATATGAATCAAATAATATGTGTTCATGCCACCTCGTAAAATAGTTTCTTTCTCATGGTTACATTTTTGGGTAGGAATTTAGATTTTTGGTTGGAAAAAAAAAAACGTTTACATCATTTTCAAACCTAGTTAAGAACAGTAAAACGTTCCAGTACTTGTTTTTACAAAATATCAACCCTAATGGAAAGCTGCTTGTCCAATTAAATCATATTTGGAAGTTTTTTTTAGGTATTAGCTTCTTTAGATAAGTGTTCCAAGATGTCATGTGTCAAATAGTTTCACTCCACTTATTACTTTGACAGCACATGCAGTTGGACTTCTAACAAGTATTCTTCCAGGTTTTTCTATTGCTTTATGTGTTATGGAAACCTGTTTTCGCTTCAGAGTAAAAACTATAAAGAGGAGCATAGAAAGTTAAAGTTGAAAACAGTCACACTGTGAGATATAAAGTTGCGATGAACCTTCTTACTCTAAAGCGGACAATCCTATAGTAGCAAACTACATGTACTCTTATTTACAGTGTTGGGGGTAACGCATTACAAGTAACGCAATCAGATTACTTTTTTCAAGTAACTAGTAAAGTAACGCATTACTTTTTAATTTACAAGAGAATATCGGAGTTACTTTTTCAAATAAGTAACGCAAGTTAGTTTTTTCCCCAAAATTATTGACAGCTCTCCTGTCCTCATGTTGAGAGAAATCACAAGATGTTACTGTAGTTCTACAATAAATATGCATTAATTCATCTCACACACAAAAAAACAGATTCAGTATTCCTCAAAATGAATACAAATAATGCAACTCAGAATATGCAATAATTAAATGTTAAACAACACAAATATCCGAGTTACGTAATCAGATTACTTTTTCAAGTAACTAGTAAAGTAACGCATTACTTTTTAATTTACAAGAGAATATCGGAGTTACTTTTTCAAATAAGTAACGCAAGTTAGTTTTTTTCCCAAAATTATTAACAGCTCTCCTGTCCTCATGTTGAGAGAAATCACAAGATGTTACTGTAGTTCTACAATAAATATGCATTAATTCATCTCACACACAAAAAAACAGATTCAGTATTCCTCAAAATGAATACAAATAATGCAACTCAGAAGATGCAATAAATGTTAAACAACACAAATATCCTTTATGTATTTAATCCCATTCTATTAACCAATGTCTTTGCTTCTGACCTTCGATGATCCAGTTCAACTGTACTAATAAGCAAAAATGACTCTAGACAAACATTTGTGTCTTTTTTTATTGCTGAAGTGTGTTGATATTTCTTCTTCTGCATTCTACTGTACGGACGTAAAATTTACATTCCCTTCAGCCTGAGGCTTATTCATTTCACTTCTGGTGTAAAAAGGCTTTTATATTTGCCAAAAACAGAACTTTTTTTATTTTTAAAACAAGCAAGCCCTGCCCAGATTTTAAAAGTAACGCGAAAGTAACGTAACGCATTACTTTCCATAAAAAGTAACGCGCTTCGTTACTTTTTAATGGAGTAACGCAATATTGTAATGCATTACTTTTTAAAGTAACTTTCCCCAACACTGCTTATTTATACTTTTGATTTTAATAAAGCTTCAGATCGTTTTGATGGTCATGCACCATGCTTATGTCACGTCACATAAACGCAATATCTGCAGTACAGTCTCGCGCTTCGTCCTCGTGGAGCTCAACATTTTTGTAGGTTTAAAATGTTTTCATTTAATAACTTGGCTTCAAATGTTGTCAATAAGGTGGCATAACTAATCGCAAATCCTTCATTTATTTCACAACAACAAGGCACATCCAGTCATTCACGCATCATTATCAACACTCATAGACTTTACAGTGATATTCATTTAATTAGTTTATTGAGGGCCATAAAACCCCAGTCTTACAGTAGGACGTTCTAAATGAAGTCTTTAATAACGCTGTCCTCGTATTCACAAGTGGAATCGTAATAACGCCATTAACACAAGGTTCACTCATTCAGTCACTCTCTGTCTTTTATCCGTCTGTTGGCGTCTCTCATTCCCTCTTTCACTTCCTTCACAAACGTATCCCGCAGTCTAGTAGCTCTCCGACCCAACTCTCCCGCATCCCTGGGCATCTTTGACGTCTCCTCACGTATCTGGCGAAAAGTGTCGGATCTGAGCAGCTTGGTCGAGGCGTCTTTCCCGGCGATCTGTGCTTTAGCGATGGCGAAGGCCGTGATCTGCGCCGCGCGTCTGATAGGCCGAGACTCCGAGAGCTTCTCCACCACTTGAGCGTTATTTATCAAAGCATGAAAGATCCGCCGCAGCACCATTTTGAACCTGTCACACACATCTACGTTAGATGTCACTGATATGAATCAGGTTTACATTTAGTATACATTTTCTTAGGTAAACAATACATTACCTTCGAAGGTCCCCAATCGACTGCTCTGCACGCTACTGAGCGGGTCTTTTTCGACGCGACATGGTGCCGTTTACACACCACAGTGCCCTCTGCAGGCCACAACACAGCCTCAAGGCCTGTGCCTGGATTACATCAAGCTTTTTTAACAGAGATTGAGCTGCAGAACCAAAAACCACACACCCATAATCTAACACCGATCGAATTAGAGACACATATATTCTCTTCATTGATAACCTACTTGCACCCCATTCTTTTCCCCTCAAACATCTCATTACATTTATTACTCTTTTGCACTTTTCTTCCATTCTCCTGATATGATCTGCAAATGTCAAACGTGAATCCAAATTAATTCCAAGGAATTTAAAAGTTCCAACTTTCTCTAAATCTCTCCCATACATTCTTAACTTTAGTCCTTCCTGAATTCTTTTTCTGGTAAAGAAGACTGAGTAATACATTTTTAGACAGACGAACATTTTAACAAGTTTATGCGTGTCCGTTCAAGTTGTGCTATAAAAAAAAATATCTTCAATATTTTAATCGTTCTCTCAATCTCTCAATCTCAGAATCAGAATCAGAATCAGAAAGAGCTTTATTGCCAAGTATGTTTGCACATACAAGGAATTTGTTATAGTGTCACAAGCTTCCAGTACACGGAGACAACAACAACACACAGATAATAAAAGTGAGATGTGAATAAAATACACATGCATAAATATAAACCACACAAAAAAAGAATAAATTGTATGTACAGGTGTGCTATAGATGGAATAGGAATATAATAAAATAAAATAAGTTGTAGGGATGTACTAGGGTTTAGGGTGATAAATAAGTATAAGGTTATTGCACATACTGTACTTTAATTGCACAATGGGAGAACATTAACTGTTCATGAGGTAGATTGCCTGGGGAAAGAAACTGTTCTTGTGCCTGGCTGTCCTGGTATTCGGTGCTCTGTAACGCCGACCAGATGGCAAAAGTTCAAAAAGGAGATGGCTTGGATGTGATGGATCCAGAGTGATTTTCTGAGCCCTTTTCCTCACTCTGGATGTAAGTTCTTGGAGGGTAGGCAGGGGGGCACCAATAATCCTTTCAGCAGTCCGAACCGTTCTCTGTAGTCTTCTGATGTCTGATTTTGTAGCTGAACCAAACCAGACAGTTATTGAAGTGCACAGAACAGACTCGATGACGGCTGAGTAGAACTGTTTCAGCAGCTCCTGTGGCAGGTTGAATTTCCTCAGCTGGCGAAGGAAGTACAACCTCTGCTGGGCCTTTTTAACAATGGAGTCAATGTGAGTGTCCCACTTCAGGTCCTGAGAGATGGTGGTGCCCAGGAACCTGAATGACTCCACTGTCGTTACAGTGCTATCCATGATGGTGAGTGGGGGGAGTGCAGGGGGGTTCCTCCTGAAGTCCACGATCATCTCCACTGTTTTGAGGGTGTTCAGCTCCAAGTTGTTAAGACTGCACCAGACAGCCAGCTCTTTAACCTCCTGTCTGTAAGCAGACTCGTCTCCATCCTTGATGAGACCGATGACTGTAGTGTCATCTGCATACTTCAGGAGCTTGACAGAGGGGTCTTTAGAGGTGCAGTCATTGGTGTAGAGGGAGAAGAGCAGTGGGGAGAGGACGCAACCCTGAGGGGTGCCAGTGCTGGTGGTGCGGTTGTTGGATGTGAATTTACCAATTCTCACTAGCTGTTGCCTATCTGTCAGAAAGCTGGTGATCCATTGACAGATAGAGCTAGGGACAGAGAGCTGGGTTAGTTTGTCGTCTGCAAACTTCAGGAGCTTGACAGAGGGGTCTTTAGACGTGCAGTCGTTGGTGTAGAGGGAGAAGAGCAGTGGGGAGAGAACACAACCCTGAGGAGCTCCAGTGCTGGTTATACGGGTGCTGGATGTGTATTTTCCCCGCCTCACTAGCTGCTGCCTGTCTGTCAGGAAGCTGTTGATCCACTGACAGACGGAGGTGGGCACGGAGAGCTGAGATAGTTTGGGCAGGAGGAGGTATGGGATGATAGTGTTAAAGGCCGAGCTGAAGTCCACGAGTAGCAGACAGATTACACTTTCACATGTGATCAATAATTCCACAACAAATATAAAATATCATAATGAAATGTTATCAAAATATTCAACTGACGGAGGTGACAATACTGACGGAGTTGACCCATCTGACGGAGGTGACGAAAACCTGAATTTGTAGTCATTTTAACTATCAAATACATTGAATCAATCAATTACTGTAAGATGTAGTGAGAGGACATTAAGAAACATAGATTTGGTATAAAAATGAGAAAATTAAATTGAAGGTGATAATTGTGTTAAATACATTCTATTATTAATCCCTCATGACATTTAAAATTGAAAATGTTTTTATTTTTAAACCTAATAGCAGTTACCCTTGCTGGACCTGTTTTGTCCCATGTCTCAAGAATTTCCAAACATTCATTTTGTCATTAATTGTAATAATCCGGTGGGATTTTTGTTTGCACAAGGAGTCTGACAACAGCCAGTGCTTCACACAGAGATCTGATCTCATCATAATTCAGTCTGTCTGGAATGACATGAAGAAACAGAACAAACGGAGGCAGACTAAATCCAGAAGAACTGTGGCAACGTCTCCAAGATGCTTTAAAACCGAATTACCTGACTGTATGTTAATAGACTTTTTCTGTGATGGTCTTAACCAGCCTTTAAAGTCAAGAGTGGTTCAAAAGGGTAGTTTTTTGGATTATGTTTTGTGGACTGTTGGTTCAGCGTTCACTGTGGGTGTCGCGGAGGAACACAACACCGCACTCATTCATGTAATGGTGGCCGCATTACAGCACGCTCACAAAATGGCCACGACAGTGGAGCCTGATCGCAAAATGGCGGACACAACAGCGCCCCGTTCTGTCACAACTGCCAATCATAAGTCAAATCATCACCGATTGTCATGAGTCAAATCAAGTCATCACTGATCGTCATGAGTCAAGTCAAGTCACCATTGCCCTTCATGAGTCAAGTCAAGTCACAGTTGCCCTTCATGAGTCAAGTCAAGTCACGGTTGATCGTCATGAGTCAAATCATCATAAGGCAAGTCAAGTCACAGTTGATCGTCATGAGCCAAGTTTCACGTCACATCACAGCTGATTATCCAGAGTCACGTCACATCTGTTCGCTCAGAGTCCTGTCACTTCCTGTCTGTTGCACCCAGATCCTCAAGGACTGTTCTCCAGTATCCCAGACTGGCATCCAGCGTGGAGGACCCACTGCTGGTGTCGGCACGTGCAGCTTGTATCCCTAAACCAGCGCTCTCAAGCCCTCCAGTTCCTGAACCATTTCCCCTGTCTGTAGCGCTTCCCACAATGGGGATCGCTTTATGGTGTATTTGGGCTGCGTATACCACCACTGAAACTTTAGAGACGGCGGCGGCCACTGTGATGTGGCCTGATGCTGCAGATCCTCCCAAGGTAGTGGCGCATGCTGCCGTGTTCCCAGAGGAGATGGCGCCCGCTGTAGCTTCTCCAGAGGTGGCGGCCCATGCTGCAGAACCTCCCGAGGTGGCGGTGCTTGCTTCAGCTCCTTGCGTGGTGGTGGAGCTCAGCAATGCACCTTCAGCCTGTCATGTCACGGTCAAAGGAACTGTCTGCTGATCTGGTTTCTGTTAATGCCAAGTCTAATTTCGAACCGTCTGTCGTTCTCATGTTAATTAATGAGTCTGAGTATGATTTATCTTCCCATCCAGTTTCAGTCAGTGAGCTTGCCTATGTACTGTCTGCCCATCCAGTTTCAGTCATTTTCCCCAGGTCCCGGTCTCTGCCATGGGTTCCTGATCCATCTGCTCCGCCCTGGAGGTCTTCTGCTCCGCCCTGGTGGTCTTCTGCTCTGTCTGCTCTGCCCTGGTGGTCTTCTGCTCCGCCCTGGTGGTCTTCTGCTCCGCCGTGGGGATCTTCGGACCCGTCTGCTCAGCTGTGGTGGTCCTCAGCCCTGCCAGCCCCATTCTGGCTCCCTGCCTCGCCAGTTCCGCCCGGGCTCCCTGCTCTGCCGGCTCTGCCTCAGTCCTCGGGCTCTCAACTTCCACGTGGACCTGGCCCTCCATCCCTCCCAATGTTCCACCTCCGCTCCACCACCCTCCTGGATTTTACTGTTTTAGGAGCGTCTGGAAGCCGCTCCTTCTGCTCTGTCTGCCCCGCCCTGGTGGTCTTCTGCCCCGCCCTGGTGGTCTTCTGCCCCGCCGTGGGGATCTTCGGACCCGTCTGCTCAGCTGTGGTGGTCCTCAGCCCTGCCAGCCCCATTCTGGCTCCCTGCCTCGCCAGTTCCGCCCGGGCTCCCTGCTCTGCCGGCTCTGCCTCAGTCCTCGGGCTCTCAACTTCCACGTGGACCTGGCCCTCCATCCCTCCCAATGTTCCACCTCCGCTCCACCACCCTCCTGGATTTTACTGTTTTATGGTGGTCTTCTGCTCTGTCTGCTCTGCCCTGGTGGTCTTCTGCTCCGCCCTGGTGGTCTTCTGCTCCGCCGTGGGGATCTTCGGACCCGTCTGCTCAGCTGTGGTGGTCCTCAGCCCTGCCAGCCCCATTCTGGCTCCCTGCCTCGCCAGTTCCGCCCGGGCTCCCTGCTCTGCCGGCTCTGCCTCAGTCCTCGGGCTCTCAACTTCCACGTGGACCTGGCCCTCCATCCCTCCCAATGTTCCACCTCCGCTCCACCACCCTCCTGGATTTTACTGTTTTAGGAGCGTCTGGAAGCCGCTCCTTGGGGGGGCTATGTCACGAATCCTGTCCATGGACTTCCGTTCAATCGCCACCAGAGGTCACCCTTCCGTTACATTGACTCATCACCATCAGTCTCACACCACCATTCAACGCTGAGTATTGTTTAGCCTATATCACTGTTTAGCTGATAGCTACCTTACGGAGCCTGCTTTAGTTTTCCTAGCCTTATCTGAGTCTTGCCTTGTCTGTTTTCTCGTGTTCTGATCATTGCCTGTGTACCTGGATTATCCCTCTAGTCTCGCCCTGTTGGATTACATTCGCCGTCGACTGACCCTCGCTTGTTTAACGGACTGCTCTTGCCTGGTCTTCTACATACCAGTTTGCCATTGTCTGACCCATGCCTGTTTCTGACCACGCCTTTGTAAATAAAGCCTTGCACTTGGATCTGCACGTCTCACGTCTCGTTCGTCCTGTAACAAAATTAATACACATTTGTAATAATGAAGTTTCAACTGAAAATATATTCATATTAAATGTAAAATTGAATAACATGCTATAGTTAAAATTATACAAGGGCTTTAGTAGGTTAGTCAGCACAGCAAATAAGTGCACATCTTAAAAGCATGATAAATGATTATTAAAACAGTTTAAAAGATTTAATGTACTTTAAAGTAAAGCATTTATTTAACGTTAAAAGTGCCCTTTTTATAAACAGTCAATAGTTATAAAAAAGTATCTCTCTTTACTTATTTTACACTTTATTATCTGCAAGTACAAATTGTAAAAAATAGAATTTTTATAAATATAATAGGCTATGTGCTAAAGGGTTAAGGGTTTGTTCAAATCCTAACATTATAAGCAATAGTATTAGTGATACTCACCTCCATTAACACTGCTTTTGAAGAAAATTTGCAGTTAACACTGAAAATATTAAGATAATAATATTAAGTCTCAATAGTTTAATGAACAGATGGCGTAGCTAGATAGGGAGTAAAAAAAACGAGTGTACATGTGTGAGGAAAACAAAGACAGAGTGTGACTGAATGCTTAAAGTGCACTTCTGCCTACTTCAGCTGCCATAGCCAAACAGGAAAACCTTAAAATAAGAATAATTTTACCACGGAACAATGCTGTATTCACATACTCACATGCACTTTCCATTAAACTCCATGTGAAGTTACAGCATGTCATTGTGCTCTCACATTTACTGTAACAATAACACTTTCTGCTGTGAGTGAAACACTCACACGGCTTCACCTCTGACCAAACCAAACATATAGAAATTGAAATGTTCTTAACAACAAAATATTGCTTAATGAAATCGCTCCTATCAGATAACACACTGACTGAGCAACACTGTTTCTTCAAGTCGATAATCTTTTTTCACATAATAAGATGTCAATGTAAATATAGTCTCAAAGAATGATGTGCTTGAACTTCCCACACTTGAATTTGTCACTTGTAGGCCCTAAGAAAAAGAAAAGAAAATCCTGTCATTATTCACTCACTTTCTTCTGTGGAATACAAATTTTTTTTTTTGAAGAATGTACCAGTGGCTCTTTTCCATGAAATTACTGGAGCTTTCAAACTTCAAAAAGGACAAAAATGCACCATAAAATAATGAAATAGAATTTTCATTTTTGTAGCTACATGTGAGGCTAGTTTTTAGTCAGACCTGCATTGTTTTCCACAATCTGCTCCATCTGCTAATGCTGTTTAAATAATAGATTAGATTGCAATATGAGAAAACTGCAGTTGAGGTGGTCAGATCAAGGGGTCAGAGAAGGGCAAAGCAGATATCTTCCATTATTCTCTCTCACTCTGATCTCATTCTTGTTGCGTGCCAGACCTCTCCCCCTGCGTGTGGGACCCTGATAACAGGATCTTCTGAGAAAGTGAGGAAGTCCTTTCAGGCCTTGGGTGTGTGCCTCACCAGAAAGACGCGCAAAAGAATTGTGTGCAAAAACGTGTGTGTGCAGCTGCTGTAGGAAAAGTTAATACTTGAGGTGTGCGGCCATGGCAGGTATCTGAAGCTGAAGGTCATGGCGTTCTGCAGCATGTCAGCTGTGTCTGGTGCTCATATCCAGTACACAAAGGCCTTGAAAAGAGTCCACCACAGCTGTGCATCACATGCAGGACAAGAGACAACAGTCTGACTGCTACTAGTCGCACATGTCATACAGTAAAAAAATGAATAATTTAATTAATGGTTTAGTTAAGAAAGAGTGTTTTTTCAGAGCACCAGACATCAAAACCAAAATAAAAATAATGTATATTAATTATTATGCTGCATTTATTTATTTTCAGATACAAAATTTACATTTTTACACTAACTATCCTTTTAATAAAGAACAAGAGACATAAAGATGTATAAAACTCTTTTTATATTATATTGTTATTTTACTCAATATTATATTATATATTTAATTGATTTCTCTATAATCTTATAGTATATTCTTTCAAATGCTGTATGCATTGAAAATGAATACTTCCTCATAATTACTGTTTGTTTCAGGACCAGCAGATAACCTCAGATGGGGAATGAAAACCGTTTATGTGTTGCTCTGCAGGTCCAGGATTTGTGGGCAGATGTTTATGTGATCATTGGGTGAATGTTGCACAGGTGGATGAGGGTGAGACTTGTTATGAGTTTCTCTGACTGGTTCAACCTCTCATATCCTGCCTCAATACTCTCACATATTCTGCAGCAGTGTTTACTATCAAACAGAGCAGTGGGAGTATTTGTTTTTTCTGTTGATCTGCTTGTTTAACAGCAGACATGGAATTAACTTTTCTAGAATGAAGAATTACAGTAGTGCCGTGAGAGCGTCAGAAGTGCTTGTGTGGACATGAATTTTATTTCATGGGAAAAGGTGAAGAAATGAGAAACACAAACCTGCTTGCTGTTGAACAGCAGGGCAGTACATGCAGTCTGTATATCAGTGATTTACTGAAACTAATTCAGAGACTGGGTCAAAGAAAAAAGCCCACGGTAATGAAGCTTTGGTGTACACATAAATAACATTTCAGTGTCCTTTTGTTCTGTGGAGACTTGCTGCAAAGAAATAAAGCACTCTGAAAGCTCACCAAACATTTGTTACAGCTTTCTTGAATTTCACTGAAAAAGTACACGACAAAATCTCTTTACTGTGATTATCATCATGAAGGAAAAAATAAGTTATTGTGCATGGGCTGTTTATAAAAGCTGGAAGAAATGGCTCAGCTGAGCACCAGAAATGGAGAGATTCTCTCTAAACCGCAGCAATAGTTAATTATAGAGGCATAAATCATAGACCACCCATTGTGTCTGAGATTGTAAAGAAACCTGCTTTGGAGTCTTGCAAAAAATGGGGTTTACCTTAATACTAGCAACAAAAGAGACTTATGAAACACAAGTCACTCTAAACAATAATCAAGCAATAATAGAATTATTGATATCCACAGAAATAAATAAACAAATAAATAAAAATAAATGCATACAAATCGATAAAGAAAAATGTGGTTGCAGTTCTCATATTATCGTTGTGCCCTTGAGCTAGACCTAATAATATCATGGAGACTGTTCCTGGCATAAGATGTTTCGACTGAAAAGGGAATTGTTTTTGGGGGCAGTCTGACCTGGTAGCCTAAAAGTGTGAGTATAGTGACTATTTTAATATGATCAATTTTGCAGCATATATTTTATTTTAATTGTCTAAGCAGAAATCATAGTGTATGTTGCTGTGTGCTGTATGCTGTGTTCCTGTACAACATGTGAAATCTCAGCTGTGACAGGTAAGAAACATACAGTTAGGTTACTTAAATGCGCTCCGGCAGTCAGAGAATGAAGCCTCTCCAACATTTGGACACACAGTTAAAACTAAATCTGAATTACAGTATTTTCACAGGTGCTGCTAAATTTAGAAGGAAACCCACATTGGTCATGTCCTTTACTTTCCTGAGATGACACCAAAGCACCCGCCTCCTTCAATAGGAGCACTTCACCAAGGTTATTACGTGTATTTGCGGCGCTCGCGCTGCTTGTGACTTTCGCCTCCAGTAAGGCAGGAGCTTGAGAGCAGTGGTAAGATCATCATACACTTCATGGTCTGCTAATATAAATGCATTGGCTTCTGAATGTTGACTGCGCACCATTTCTTATAAGTGAAATGAATGGCTTTTAATTCGTATGGCAGCTGCTGTATATGTTTGTACAGAGCAGGTGCGGACTAGATTTAGCCTTTATTTGACTACAGCGAGTTCATGCACGTGCTCTGCAAACCCCTCTCTGCTGACCTTTACGCAGATTGTGTGAAACTGATATTAGATAGGGATTGTTTCACTTGTACGATTACATTAATAACAAAGTAGGCTACTAACTTTTTTTTGTGATAATTTAATTGACCTGAGTTTCAATATTAATACAATTTCCGTAACTGAAGTAATAGCCTATTGTTGTGTTTCAAGTTAAATGTTCAATTATTGTTTTAGTAGCTATAACTAAATTGATATTTTTGCATTGTGATTTGCTGGCAGATGGATGTGACATTTTCTTCAGGGTCAGCTCTGAACACTTGTCCTTCCCAGTTAACCCGAATCCTTTTGGGTTGTGCGTGTCACCTGTTACCAGCTCATCTGTCTACATTAATTATCACTACTAGTTTGAAAGGCACAATATTTACATTGCAGGAGGTTTTTTTTTTTATTACCAAAATTGAGTGTTGCTTGCATAAACGTTTTAGTGATTTTAAACTTTTATGAGAAAATGTGCAGTGGTTACTTCATGAAGCTAATTGTAGCTGATCTGACCCTATACAATTAATTCATATTTAATATTTAATTTAACTTAAGTTAATTTAGATGTGGAGTTACCTAGCAAAACATTTTTTCACACTGTGTGCCCATCACATGATTTGCTACAGTGAAGTTTTAATCCTCTTTGCCAGTTCTGTAAAGATTAATCAACAATGTCTGGAATTCTTGGGAACGTAGATTATGATCCAAAATAGTTTGATGGTCATAAAAATGCAGTTGTACATTTATAACGTGCGTCTACAGAGGTTATTTTTAAATGTGAGTAAATGACACAAGCCTATTTCATCCATTTACTTCTCAGAAAAAATATTCAAGAGACTGTGGCACAGAGTCACATGATTAACTGGCTTTAGATAGTACTTTAAATTCTGGGTGTATTGAATGGATTAACCCAACCAGCACTTTATGCAGATTTTTTTTTCTTCCCCATAGTAAAACATTTGACTGGCTTGTCCTTGGTGCTTGAATTTAAGCTTATTTTCTCTCCCAGTGCAATTATTATTATTATTATTATTATTATTATTGTTTGTTTTTTTTAGTCTTAAATGATAAGTTTCCTTTGTCTAGAGGTTTATTTGGCTCTCATTGTTCCTATTAAAAAATGTAGAAGTAAATAAGTAAGCACTAGGGCTTACGTACCTATAGAATTGCTCAGACAAGGAATGAAGATTAGTGGGCCGTCCTTAAGGAGCCCAGCAGACTGTGCAGTTTCTCAGGAAGACAGTAAGGGTTACATGTCAGGCCCCAACGGACACGAGGATTGGTTTGATCTGATTGTGTGCACGTTCTTTCCCTGTAGGGTGTAGCCCCAATTCATTTTCCTATCTCTAGCTTGCATGTGTCCAAGCAAGTTAGCAGAGCACTTTTGGTGCATTGCATCAGTGTGACTTTTGTTAATGTGTACTTTAATGCCTGTAGTTATTTCTGAACAAATTTAAAATATAGTGTGTATTACCCTTTGTTGTTCATTTGTTGAATGAGACCGTCTCAAGGATGCATGTTTATCTTGCCTGCAGTGTTTTTCTCTTATGCTTTGGATTATTAGATTAATTTGGAACCTTCAACCTCTGAAAAAAAGAAATTAAGTCCTTGAGATGTCTTTCAGTCCATTGTCATGTTTTTCAAACTTTATAATTTAAGTTAAACATTCATATCTATCTATCTGTCTGTCTGTGTATGTATAAGCTACATATACACTTGTTTCTAATTCTTGTATAAACGACGAGAATTAGATTTGATCACCTTATATTAACTATGGACTTCATAAGATATTTATTTAAAAATAATTTTATCACACCACCAACCTAGTTTAAAGAGATAGTAAACCTACACTTACATGATTACTGTCAGGATTAAGTTTTGCAGATAGAAAATGTATCTACATTTAAAAAAAATCTACATAATTGTTTTGTAGAACAAATATAATCTTCATGCAGTTCTTTTTCATTTATTGACCGTTCATAGTGACCACATTTATCACGCCCCAAAAATATGGTCAATATGACCAATATGTTATAATACAAGTTTTCTGAATTCGTATGATAATAACGAAGTCTAATAATGAAGTGATATGTTCACTGATAATCTTCCCTGGTGAATAGAGTATTTCCACAATGACATATGTAACAGAAAAATGTGAAGCTGCACTGACACACACAGGTGTCAAGTAAAGGTAAAAGTTCAAGACCATGTCAGTCACCCAGAGAAACCTAAACAAAACACTGCATAGTGCACCTTAACCAGCATTACAATAAATATCTCTGTTTAAGATAACTTTTTTTTTTGTTTACACAAGGAATCTAATTTTGTTTTATGATTATGATTTATCTACTTCCCTGAGATATAGAGTTCAACAGTTCTCATTCTCTTGCAGCAGTTATTTGAGGCCACGATGGATCAAGCCAGGACAACAATTTCAAAAATCGTAAGACATACTTTTCATACAAATTAATTTTGCCATGGCATTATAACAGAGTCATCTGAACCAATCATTAACCATATAAGGGCTAACAAAGAAAGCACAATCTTTGACACGAGATCTGTGACTGCTGAGATTTAAATGTTTCTTTATAGCTGAGAAGATTTTCAGGCACTTTGACTGAAACCTTCTTAATTTGTTCCTGATATCGGTTTTACTACTTGTGCTGAAATCTTTCAATATTCAAGAGAAAATCTGAAACCTCATGACTTTAAACACGACTGGCCTTTTAAGTGTTCTTACAGTGACGAGAACCCAGGACAGTATTTTATCATGGTGTCTTGTAATCTGTATTTTTCCAGTTCAATGGGGAGCCGCGCTCCTACACTCGCTTTAACCTGACCCAGAACATGGAGGGTGACAACAGCCATGTGGAGATGAAGCTCTCATCTGACATGGATGATGAAGTGGAGGCTAACGGTGTTGGGGAAAACACAAACCAACATAATCATCCATATTACCCCAGCAAACTGAACCAGCGTTCTCCCAAAACCGTCTGCGGATATGTCATTGGCATTCTGTTCCTTTTCGTTATTGGTAAACCAATATGCTGGTATATTCAAGCTTATTATGTGGCCCTCTGGAATTCTTTATTCTGATTGGTCAAATGTTTTTGTACAATGACCACTAAACTGTAATAATTTCCATGCACAAAAACAACTCCTATGTTTGTCTTTCAGGATACCTCATTGGTTACCTGTCTAATAGAAGCACAGACAAAACCGAAATCAAGTCAGATTGTCCGGTCTTTAATGAGATTGCCCCAGTGAAAGCAGAAGCAGTTTATTCGTTGGACTGGAGTGATCTCAGGGCATTGCTGAAAAAGAAATTGACAACCGACAACATTAACAGCAACCTCAAGTAAATACACACAACTGCACTGTTGCTTTTTCCATAGTGTAAGTTTGAGCAGGTATTCAAATTAAAGATGATCTGTTTTGCCTTTCTATTTTTCCTCCTTGCAGGGAATTCTCTAGTGCCAGTCACCAGGCAGGAAGCACAGGAGATGAGGCACTTGCTAATAAAATCATGGGGAAATTCAAAACTTTTGGAATGAGTACCTGGACCGATGAGCACTATGTGAATATCCATGAGCCTGGTTCCTCAAATAACCAAGTCCTGTTCCGTGGTAACGTTGTGGGAACAACCGAGGGCTATTTGGCATACAGTGCAATTAAAACAGTGCAGGTTAGTTTTGAAAAGGAATGTATGTTGACAGCCAACTGACAAAAAAACACCATAAAAGTATCATAAAATTAGTTTATACAACTTGTGAGCAATTTTCCAAATCTTTTGAAAAAAAAAAATCAATATATGCTTATGTTAAAAATTCAGCTCTGAGAGAAGTTGTAACTTTCTTGAGTATGTCTTGTAATTATTACATACTTTTATAAGACTCTTCAGGCCAAATAATCAGTGAGAGCAAAGGTACACCTGAGCAGAACGAAGGTGTTTCTAAACACGTTTTAAACTTTTTAAAACACGAAAATGGAAGAAGCAACAAAATAGTCAAAGACATTTGTCTAGCGATTTTCGCGTATACTGAATAACAGTGCAGACATACACCGAACAACACTTTTGGAGTGAATGGGCGCTTATTCACATGATACAACAATAGCTGAATTTTCTTAGTTACTTTTCAAAAAGTAGTCATTTTGTAGGTGAATTATCACTGCATTCAGGAATTCAGTTAGTTCTCTGTGTTGTGATATGCCATCCAAAAATGAAAAGTCTACTAATTTTCTCACCCTCATGCCTTCCCAGATTTATGGCTTTCTTATGTGAAACAGAAATGAATGGAACCCTGTGAAGTTGAAGCTTCAAAACAACTTGTTACTACCCAAAATTATTAGTTGATCATGTTGTGAAACTCGTGTGAGAAGTGAGGAGCATCATATCACAAGTTTACATCACCGTTCACAATGTGCTGGAAAAAGTTTAAAATGTTAGCTATTTTCTCACACACTTATCATTTCACTTCAGCAGATATTGATTCTTAAGGTGGGGTTGTTTGTTTTGCTTAGTTTTTGATGTATCAACTTTGAGGGCCCATCCACTTGCATTATATGGACTAACAGAGATGGAGTATTTTTTTGAAAAATTTCAGTTAGTGTTCCACTGAAAAAAAGAACGTCATACTTCTGGGATTAAAATGTGAATATAATTGAGATACAAGTAGAAGGTTTTCGGTGTATAATGACACATTTCAGCCTGTTCCGTATTATTTATTCTGTTGTATAGGGTGCAGCTCTGTATGCCCATTATGGGCGAGCAGAAGACTTCAGGCGCCTGCAAGAGCGAAATGTTGACATAAATGGAAAGGTCGTCTTGGTTAGAGCTGGACTCTTAAGTTTTGCTGAAAAGGTTGGTTCGCTCATATTTTAAGACCGTTATTATTGATATTTACTCATTTATCCTTTTGTTTTTATTTGCTTAATACAGGTTGCTAATGCTGCTAGCTTGAATGCTAGTGCTGTGCTAATTTATCCAGATCCTGTTAACTACAATATTAAAGAGGACACTGCTCTTTTTGGCCATGTAAGTTGTGGAACCTTTCTTTTATCAGAATATTTGTGCATTTAGAAGTTAATGTACAGTAAAATGCTCTTTTCATAGGTCCATCTCGGCACTGGTGATCCCTATACTCCAGGATTCCCTTCCTTCAATCATACCCAGTTTCCACCGGCTCAGTCCTCTGGCTTGCCCAGCATTCCGGCCCAAACTATAACCATAAGACAGGCTACTGAGATCATGAGGTGCAGTTGTGCCATTAATTTCTCTTGCTATTTACGGTCACTGTTGTTGTTACTGATATGTCCCTATTTGACTTGTAGTGTTGTTACTGAATTGCGAATTCAGCAAAAAGGCACATCACGATTAATCATGACCGATCATTGTTCTTTACATTAATGGTCAGTGTACTTTTGCACATCCTTAGAGATATATATTATACGTACCTAGAGTTTTAATGCTTAATATTTGAATAGAATTATATTGAACATCTTACCATTTGGGATTAAAGACAAATTGGAGGTTATTATAACTGTAATAAGTTATTTACAATTATTTTAAGAAAATGTTTTAGTCATTTTAAATTCATGTTTTGTCTTTTGAATAATTTAAAGAAAATTGGTCAATTCTTAAGAAGTGTTTTTGGGAATACAAAATATTCTTAACTTTATTTAGTTAGAAAATAATGAGAAAAAAGCCGTTAAGAATTTTATTCTTAAGAATGTAAATGTAAATCTGGCCTCAGAGTGTAATATGGGCTTAATGTTGGGCTTTTTTTGACTTGAGCCAACATCAACCTACAGCAGCAACCACACAAAACATCTAAATATCAACCCCATGCAACAATGCACTTAAAAACACTCAGTCTTGGAACTCACCCAGGTCACCCTAGCATCCTGGCAGCAACTTGTGCAAGCACCACTTACATTTTAATCAGAAGATTCAGAAAATTCAATAGTTCTGTCAATGAGGATTGTTAATATTTCCTGTATTTACATGTTTGTCACATTTGTTTGCTTCTGCCCTCTAACAGTAAGTTAGGTGGTCGTACTTCCACTGATGGCTGGAGTGATGGGATGCTTCGGGATACCATGTATAAACTCGGCGATGATGGCGACAATATTACAGTGGAAGTAAAGAATGTCCTTATTCAGAAAAAAATCCACAATGTGTTTGGAGTCATTAAAGGTTATACGGATACAGGTACTATATTCTGTTATATTCTGCTTTAAACAGCTGTGTACATCAAACAATAAATTGGTCCAGGTCACTGATCACTTAATTTTGGTTTTCGTCCTGTGCTTTAGATCGTTATATGGTGATTGGCGCCCAGCGAGATGCATGGGGCCCTGGATATGCCAGAAGCACAGTTGGCACTAGTTTAGTGGTGGAGTTGGCCAGAACTGTCACAGATATGATCAAGAATGGTACATTAAGTACAAGCAATGTGCCTTTTTAAATACATAGATAAATGTCATTATAAAATGAATTATACATGTTCACTTTTAATCAAGAATAAATCTGTTGATTTCAAGTGCATCTTTGTTTTCTTCCAAGATGGATTCAAGCCAAAGAGGAGCATAATTTTTGCTAGCTGGAGTGCTGGTGAATTTGGGAGTGTTGGGGCCACTGAGTGGTTGGAGGTATGAATGCATCTTTGACTGCCTTCTGTTAAACAATAACCATTTTAAAGATGGGAGTAAATACTCTGTGTTTGTATGATACAACAACAAATAATAATAACAACACAAATAAAAGTAAGCAACAATAACAAAAATGTACATACAGTATATTAAACCATTAATCATGCATATTTCCATTCCTTTCTTATCAAAATTAAAACAGACTTCATGTCATTCGAAAATATGAAGGTTTTAATTATAAATATTTACTGTATTTAATTGCAGTATGTATATGGTTATTGCGTTTTTAATGGAGTACTAGTTGGTAAAAACCGCATTGTATACACTGCCAACTATTTAAAAAAAATAACAATAAACTGTTACATCATCACATCGCATTATAGTTATATCATCTTGGAAATGTTACATTTTGTGCAAAATATCTTACCGTTTGTGATCTAATAAAAAATGGAATATACAGAATATATCTGTGCACAATACACATACTGTACTATATACTGCAGAAATAGTAAGAGTACTGTAGTATGTTAGTATGCAGTTTAAAAGCCTGTGCATTCAGCTACTGTAAATCTGTGAATATATTTGTGTTTTTGTACCCTCAGGGCTACCTGACCTCCCTGAATTTGAAAATGTTTTCTTACGTCAGCCTTGATGAAGTTATTTCAGGTTTGTTAAGAGTCATTTCTTGAGGAATTGAAGAACTTTGATCTTGAGTTGATGGTGATCATCTGACATTCTCTTTAGGTTTTGACACTTTCAAAGCAGCTGCCAGTCCACTGCTGTATGAGTTACTAGAGAGCACTATGAAACAGGTGCTGTATCACAAACGCTAAATCTTCAGCATCAATCTTCTTATAATCTGCAAAAAAAAAAAAAAGCTTTATATATATATTTTCCGTTTTGTCTGTCCTAAAAAGAGAAATGACCTTTTCCCCCATGCAGGTCTCATCTCCAGTTGATGCAACCAAATCCTTGCATGAACAGTTTGCTGGATCCAACTGGGAGAAATCTGTGTAAGTTCGTCCCTCACTGCTTATATGCTCCACAGTTTCATTGTAACTTCATGTGGTGAAGGACCAGTGTATTATTTATTTTTAGTATTATTTAAATACTATATATTACTATTTTATACTATTGTTATTCATATTTTTGAATGAGCTTAGTTTAAGTTGTTGTATGTTTTGTGCTTTTGTCATTTTATTACTTTAAATATTTCTATTTATCTTTAATTTTCTTTCAATTTTAGTAATGTTAATGCTTCAACTGAAAACTTTGAAACATTTCAAATCAAGTTTTTCAGCTAATATTTTTATTTTATTATTGCTTCGTTTCAGTTAACAAAATATTTTTAAGTTTGTTAACAATAACACATTTAAGCTGACACATTCTGATCAAACAAATTATATATATCCTGTAGAATGTCCATATAAAAAACTTTTTTTTTTTTCCTCCACAGAATGGAGCCTATGGGTTTGTCTCACTCTGCTTATCCATTCCAGACCTTCTCAGGCATCCCGTCACTTTCATTTCGATTTGCTTCGGTTAGTATCAAGGTTTTACTGAAGCTATCAAAATCGATTCAGGTGCAGTTTGTTTCATGATGAAAGATGGGAAGTAATCATGTTCCTGATGTGTTTCAGAGTACAAAGTCATACCCTTTTGGCACTATTGAGGATACGGATCAAAATCTGGAACGGTACACTTCCTACAACACCCTGAAACTTGCCAAGACGGCAGGTGAGGTGGTCGGACTGGTTACGCTTCGGCTGGTACACGACCACTTGCTCAAGCTGAACGTGGCAAAGTATACCAGCGTCATCCGCAACTATGTGTCCCAAATCAGGTCTAAAGTTGAATCACGCCAAATGGTGAGTCTTTTTGCGATTCCCAAAGAACTTCAGCTTGATGTTTGATGAATTTCTGTAAAGGCTACAGGGAGATGTAATTATCTTTCTGCATGTATCTTTTGAAGTCGGGCCGCCTTCCTTCCACTGTGACGATGCAGTGGCTTCTCTCAGCTCAGGGGTCATACGATCGTGCTGCCAGCGCTCTTGTTTCCGCCATCCGGAACAGTGATCTTGATGACATGGAGCAGTGTCGCATCATCAACAATCGCATTATGAGGGTAAAAAATGGTCAAGCTGTTTCATTCTTTCCTGTGTTGACGTATTTCCTGTAGAAAAATGAAATCGAGATGGAATATATCAAAGGGCTTTTTAAAATATCCAATAGCCTTTGCTGCTGCTATTGATAGTTAGAAGCAAGTGGTTTTAGGAAGAGGGCCATTTTATTGGAAAAAATTTGGATATGATGATAAATCATCAATATTTCTGTTTCACTTTCTCAGAACAGAAAGATACATTTTAAATGCATATAATTGCTAATTGTGTTAGATACATATTAAATGAGTGTAATGGCTAAACATATACTTTGTCAGCTTCTGGAGTGCAACAGCACCTCAAAGCGAATAGACATGGGCTAAAAGCAACAAAATGTCAGCCTTAAAATGCTTTGAAAGGTCTTTCCAGATTGCATTCTTGGGATATACAACCTTAGAAACAGCAGCAGCTGTAGTTTCTGTAGTTCTGCTGTTTTATACGGTGTATGTTAACATGATGTGTCTGTTTGAAGGTGGAAGGCAGTTTTCTCTCTCCCTATGTGTCTCCGCGGGAGAGTCTATTCCGGCACATTCTGCTGGGCTCTGGATCACACACTCTGGCAGCTCTGGTGGATCACCTTGAAGCCATTAAAGGAGGGCTTGAATCTGCTGACATTGACCAATTCAAGAATCAGTTTGCTCTTGCCACTTGGACCATCCAGGGCTGTGCCAATGCATTGGCAGGGGAAGTATGGGATATAGATAATGAAATTTAGACAAGCAGATTCAGCTCACCTCTTTAACTGTGTGATAAGTTTGAACCATCACTCAAGGAAAAAAGGAAAATGAAAGCAGAAAATGATTTTGGTGCTCTATTAACATGAATTGAGGATATGTGGTTTACATCAGTATTTACAGCAGTAGTTGATCCAAAAATTGAACATTGTGTCATTTACTCACCTTCATGTCATTCTAGACCCCTTCTGTGAAACACAAAAGAAGACATTTGAAGAATGTACTAGTCAAACTTTTCCATGAAATTACTGGAGCTATCAAACTTCAAAAAAGACACAAGGGCCTAAAATATTATAAAAGTAGCTCATATCACTCATGTGCTATACTTCGTACTCTGAATCCATACAGATCAAAATTCATAAGGGGTTTGATTGACATCAAGGTAGATAACCCAGAATTTCTATTCTTGGAGGAAGTTTTTCTTTGAGATCTAGTTTAGATTACACAAATTCGGAATGTGTTACTGGTTTATTTTCAAAATTTTCAGACTCCTTTTAGGAACTTCTTGCATAATACCTGAACCGTCTGGATTTAGAGCATTGGTCTCAAACTCAATTCCTGGAGGGCCACAGCTCTGCACAGTTTAGCTCCAACCCTAATCAAACACACCTGATCCAGCTAATCAAGGTCTTCAGGATTACTAGAAACTTCCAAGCAGGTGTGAGTTGGAGCGAAACACTGCAGAGCTGTGGCCCTCCAGGAATTGAGTTTGAGACCACTGATTTAGAGGTTTTTTTTTATACAGACTCCAGTTAGACAATCAGCCATTGCCATTTTAATGTTTGTAACCTAACTTACCTGTGGTCATAAAACACCTCGTAAAGCACAGTATTTTTCCAATTTTCTGGTTGGATACACTTTTTCAGTGGCTCTTCAGATCAGTTCTGTCAAATAATAGAAAGAGGCTTTCCTATGTGGCTTTGAAATTCTATTTATTAGTTTTTTATTTATCAGTGACAGGGATCACTATAAATAGCATTTTGTAACGCCTTTTTTAACAAATGTATAATTATCGGAAGCAGTGCCTTCCATAATTATGACAGTTATACTGTCGAAATGTGAAAGCAGCATCTGCTATGGAGATAACCTTGTTTTCAAAAGCTATGACCACAGACTACATTGTATTTCTTAAATGATAATTAAAAAATCAGTAAGTTACTGGTATGTATCAGTCTTTGGCATCCTCCTTTTGAATCAATGTTATACCTGATCCAGAATCATTATCGGGAGCAGTGCCTTCCATAATGCGAAGATGATGGTAGTTTTTGCCTACCGATGTGTTGATATCGAGGGCAGTGCCCCTCATATTTCACTGTGATGTGGATGTAATTATTGGGAACGGTGTTTCCCATGATGTATAAAATCATCTATTCACACACTCTTACCATAGTAGTTATCTGTTGTAAGTCATGTAATCTGTCAGTTTTTCATACACAATGAAGTGCTGTTACCTTCTTTATCCTTGGATTAATCAAATATGGAGTGGGTGAGGATCACAGCAGAAATATAAAAACTATAGAAACATTCTCTGTAAGATCCTGTCATGGGCTTCTAAAAGATTCTGCCCTGTTCTCTTATTCGGTTTTCATAGTTCTTTTGTTTCTGGTGTATTATTATTTGTGCCTTGTAGACTATGATAAAGCCTTTAAAATACTTTTTCCTCTTCTTTGTTCTTTTCTTTGTTTGTATTTAACTTCACTCTTGCTGTTTTACTTGCAAATCAAAGTGAGATTAAATTACAAAACTATTCAAAACTATTTGATGCCAGTATAATCTTTTTATCATTATACCATGGTTGTCAGAAGACGTATCAATATGAATCGAAAAGTGGGAAACACTCATGTCATGTAAGATTTTGAAATAGGTCCTGTACAGGTCTATATACTGTGTATATACAGTGGGGCAAAAAAGTATTTAGTCAGCCACCAATTGTGCAAGTTCTCCCACTTAAAAAGATGAGAGAGGCCTGTAATTTTCATCATAGGTATACCTCAACTATGAGAGACAAAATGAGAAAAAAAAATCCAGAGAATACAAAAAGATTAGAAAGCAAGTGTTAGTTTTTTTTTTAAGAAAACAAGCAGCAAATGAATAGTGCAATTCTAAAAGGGATTGTTTTTTTTTAGAATTAGAACAAAGAGTGTTAGAGTTAGAGGGTCAACTAAAGATGGAAGAGATGTGTTTTTAGCAGGTTCTTAAAGATGGTTAAGGACTCAGCTGCTCGGATTGAGTTGGGCATGTCATTCCACCAGGAGGGAACATTTAATTTAAAAGTCTGTGAAAGTGATTTTGTGCCTCTTTGGGATGGCACAATAAAGCAACGTTCACTTGCAGAACGCAAGCTTCTAGAGGGCACATATGTCTGAAGTAATGAATTTAGGTAAAGGGGTGCAGAGCCAGTGGTGGTTTTGTAGGCAAACATTAATGCCTTGCATTTTATGCGAGCAGCTATTGGTAGCCAGTGCAAATTGATAAACAGGTGTGACGTGCATTCTTTTTGGCTCAATAAAAATGTATCTTGCTGCCGCTTTCTGGATTAATTGTAAAGGTTTGGTAGAACTGGCTGGAAGACCTGCCAAGAGAGCATTGCAATAGTCCAGCCTGGACAAAGCAAGAGCTTGAACAAGGAGTTGTGAAGCATGTTCCGAAAAAGAAAGGACCTGATCTTCTAGATGTTGAATAAAGCAAATCTGCAGGACCAAGCAGTTTTAGGAATGTGGTCTGAGAAAGTCAGCTGATCATCAATCATAACTCCAAGGTTTCTGGCTGTTTTTGAAG